>NW_020956391.1:176673-197470 GCF_003031625.1 Empidonax traillii
AATTGCTGGCTGGGAGGGTGGGCAGGCCCTGGCACAGGTTGGGCAGAGAAGCTGTGGCTGCCCCACCCCTGTGGATGCCATGGCAGGGAGCAGCTCACAGACGTGGCTGTTCTGCTCTCAGAGCCCATTTGAGGCTTTCACAATTATTTTGTTCCAAAGAAAAGCTCCTTTCAGAGTTTATTGTGTGTCACATGAGCCAGTTAATGCCAGGAGAGTGAGTTTAATTATCCCCCTGCTAAATTGCAGCAGAGTTGAGGGGTGCTGCTCTCTCATCCTTTCAGCCCTGCATCCATGTGACAGAGGCAGGGAAAGGCTGGGAATTGCTTCTTTTATGTCCACAGAGCTTAAATGAGCCCAAAATTAAAATGATGGGCCTATCATGGCTGCAGATTAATGGCCTTAGCAGCTGAAATGACAAATCTGTAAGTGAGTTAAACATAATCCAGGTTCCTCGTGCCCCTGCCCTCAGAGCCTGGTATTTTCCATCGTCTCAGACACAGTGATTCCCGCAGCACTTAACGGAGCTGGAAGCAAAAGCACAGTAAAAGTGGACACCCCAGCGACTGTGCTAGGTGAGGGAGAGGATAATGGGGTGGTTAATGCTGTTAAATACCTGGTGCTCGGTGCTGGCAGCTCGATTGCCTTTGCCAATAGAAAGTTTTAAGTGGTTGCAGGGCCTGGCTGTTGGAAGCTGTCCCTGGAAACAACCCACCCACTGGGTAGATGGGACTGGAACAAACTGGGGTGGGGATTTATTCCCCTTTCTGCGTGCTGCTTTTTTGGGAGGCTGTATTTTGAAACGTTCCATGTGTTCTCAGGACTCTCTGCTCTGCTGGAGTTTGGGATGAGGGTCCAGAAGTGGGAAGGGGAGGAGAGTGCCCAGAGCCTTGGAGCCTCCTGGGCTGCCAGGAGTGGGTTGGGACAGCCTGGCTGGGACAGACTCACCTCTGGCTGCAGCTCCTGGGGGGGCTGGACGAGGTGACCTCATGCATCCCATCCCCAGCATTGTTTTCCTTGGAATCACAGACTGCATGGGGTTGGAAGGCACCTGACAGTCCTTGGGGTGGGACTGGATGGGCTTTAGGGTCCCTCCCAACCCAACCCATGCTGGGATTGTGTGAAACACCCCCTGCAGTTCCCGGGGGTGCAGGTGTGGGATGCTGGGGCTCAGCTGGGCTCTGGGCACAGCCTGAGCTGGGGGAGCAGTGCTCTGAGTGCCTGGCTGGGCTGTCCCGAGGGCACAGGGAGGCTCAGGGTGCAGGTGTGGGACGCTGGGGCTCAGCAGGGCTCTGGGCACAGCCTGAGCTGGGGGAGCAGTGCTCTGAGTGCCTGGCTGGGCTGTCCCGAGGGCTCAGGGAGGCTCAGCGTGCAGCACAGCTGATGGCTCAGCACCCACTGATATTTCAGACCCTTCCAGCGGTTCCATCAGCTCCACTTGGTGAAAAAGTCTGCTCAGCCCTTGGTTAGTTTGTCCCTGTGCTTGGAGGGGGAAGTGAACTGGGAAGTGGAACCAAGCAGCCTCCATTTGCAGCTGCTTGTGCACAATCTAATTAAGCAGTTTAAGGGGTGTGATCCTGAGGTGTGCAATTTATTGAACACTCGGTTAACTATTCAATTAGTCTGTGTGTTTGGGATAATTCCAGGTCATGGGAGGATCAATTACTTGATTTAGAAGAAAACAAAGAATAAAACTTTAATTCCAAGAGTGGTAGAAGGTCAGTAATTGTCCCAGTTGGATTTTGGTACCATAATCATTACCAGTATTGTCCCAACTAGATAAAGACTGCCCAGCCAGGCAGTGAGGGGAGAGCCAACTGTGCCACCTTCCAGAGGGACCAGAAACTCTTCCAAACCTGCAGGGTTCCTTTAAGGAAAAGGGCTGAGTGATTTTGGTTTTGGTTATTTTTTGTCTCAAGGAGAAGGTTGAACTGAAGGGCAGGAGAGATTTGGGAAATAATCCCCTTCTCCACGGCCGCTATTCCAGTGCTTCCTGTGTGACAGCAAATCCCTGGGGATTAAACCCCTGTCACTGTGTCAGATCCCTGCAGGGCTTGTGCTCACCCCCCAGCTTGGCTTGGGTGGGAGGGGTGGGTGTGACAGGTCCAATCCAGAGCTTTCCATGGCTCTGTCAGACCGGGATGTTCCTCAGATTAAATCTGATTACATCATCTCAGAGTAATTTCTGCCACATTCCTGAGTTCCTCTCGAGGGCTGGAACCCAGGACTGCAGGAGTTGAGCAGCCCTGCTCTTCTCTTGAAGGTCAGTGGCACGTCAGCCACTTGCTCTTCTGAAAATAGGCTCTAATTTCCCCTTCCAGCCCTTTGATTGGTTTGACATTTCCCGGGGTGGAAGGTAATTGGGAGGGTTATTACACATTTCTGTTAAGTACAAGATGAGAACATTTAAATACCTGGTGTGGAAGGAGCAGCAAAGGGAGACAGAACCTCCTTGCTGCTGCACAGGGCTGGGAGTGACTGTCAGCACTGCAGCCACCAAAGGACACCTGGAATCAGGATCCAGGGAGACTCCTTCCCCCTCTGGACTGTGGTTTGCTGGCAGTCACTCACCTGAGGCTGGGAAGAGATGCTGGGCTCTCCTGGGATCCCTCCATCCTGCACAGCTTTTGGGATGTGGGGATTTCCCTGGTTTGTTTTGATCCCACTCTGAAAAGCAACCCCTGACAAACCCTTCCTGTGACACCCAAACTTGGAATATCCATGAATTGTTGAGAGTTGGGAAGGGGAGTAGGAGAAGCTCCATTCAATCCCCCTCTCTGCCTGTGTCAATAATTTCATTTGATGGAGTTAAAACTCATGTCATAATTACAGCTGGGTGAGAGAAAACTCTGAAGATCCTTCCTTGAGCTTCAACCAATCAGCCCCAGGGCAGGGGGTTGGAATGAGATGATCCATCCCAAACCACTGTGGGATTCTAGGACTCCTTGAAAACAGAGTAGAATTTAGACTCTTCTCTTGGCTCTCAGGAGCTTCCTAAGAAGCTGCACTGCTGGAGGAGGCACTTTCTGGTGCTGCCTGGGATGGCTTTACTTAAATAGAATCCAAAATCAGCAGTGGAGGATCACTCTTGGGAAACTCTCCTGGCCTTCCTTCTTGGAATTCATCTGCCAGGGAAATACAGGGAGAGACAAAGAGAATCCTGGAGCAGGTCCTGGGCAAAGGTGGCTCGTTGTTGGGTGCAGAGGTACAGCTAAAGCTTCAGCAGCTCCTCCTTTGGTGCAGCTGTCCTGACAGCTCCATCAGTGCATGGAGAGGCACATCCCAGGGGATGAGTGTGCACACACTGACCCTGGAGAGGCACATCCCAGGGGATGAGTGCCAGGTCACTTGGACACCTCCTGTTTCAGCGGTTTCCAGGATGGTTTGGGTTGGGAGGGACCTCAAAGCCCATCCAGTGCCACCCCCTCCCACCTTCCACCAGCCCAGGGTGCTCCAACCTGGCCTGGGACACTTCCAGGGATCCAGGGGCAGCCACAGCTTCTCTGGGCAACCTGTGCCAGGGCCTGCCCACCCTCCCAGCCTGGAATTCCTTCCCAATATCCCATCTAAGTTCAGGAGATGGCTTTAGTTCAGTTGATGGGTGAGAGCTGGTGGCTTTAGTTCGTCACCCTTCTAGACAATCAACAGTAACAGCTCCTGATTTGTCTCTGGTGACTCGAAGCAGGATGTCCTGGCTGACACTGGGCAAAAGGCAGCCTCAGTAATGCCCAGGTGTGTCTGCTGTGCTGAGCCCCTGGAGGTGCTTCCCTAAGGGAAACATCCCGGGAGTCTCTGCTGCTCCCTCAGCCATGGCTGTTGTAGGCCGTGGATCTGAGCAGCCTTGCCGTGGCTCCCGTGGAATGTCACAGTGCCATGGCATAATGTCACAGTGCCATGGCATAATGTCACAGTGCCATGGCATGGCTGGGCTGGGAGGGACCTGGGGAGATGCCAGGCTGCTCCCTGGGCAGCTCATTCCCTGCTCTGCCACCCAGAGCAATTCCTGCTCTTCTCGTGCCATGCTCGGAGCCAGCATGAGTAACTGAGCTGATTAGCTGACATTCCCAATTACTGCTCTGCTCTGGGGCTCATCTGAACGATATGGCCTGGCTTTCTGAGAGTGCTGGGGGGCACAGGGGGGTTCTGACACCCTTCTGGAAGAAGTCAAGACATGCAGACCGTGGAACATTTACCACTTGGTGCCTTGTGGGATTGGCTTTTTTTATTGAGTTGTTTTAACAGAGAACAATAAAACTGCTCTCAGATGTGAAATGTGGAGTTTGTTGATTGCTGTTATTATCATATTATTGTATTTTATATTCCAATATTATGATATGATTGAGTGCAACTACTGAGTGTCGTTATATGTGAGTTTATTCAGTGCAAACTGATCTGGGAATGTGTTGGTCCTTCCCAGGTGCTGCTCTAGTGCTCCCAGCCCAACAGAAGAGCCCCTGTGCTGTGGATGGCTTGGCCTGGGTCTGCAGAGGAGTGCCATGCAGTCAGCTTCCTGATTGTCCACACCTAAACAGGTAAGGGGTGTTTCTCTCACCAGAACTCAGCTCCTTTTTCTTTACCTAAATTCAAGTATGGAAGGGCTGGAGGTACCAGAGTCCTCATCTGACATCTTTGGAACTGGCAGTCCCCTCCAGCCCCCAGCAGCTGCCTTGCCCTGCTTTGCTTGGGGTGCAGGACCCTCAGAGGGGCTGTGGAATATCCTAAAACCTCCACTGCAAGGCCCTCCTTTTTGCACAGCTCCTGTGGGGCACTCAGGAGTTCAGCTGGTGGGCTTGAGGGCTCACTCTGTGGAGTTCTGTGTTTCCAAATCCAGTGCTGCTTGACAGGCTTTGCAGATGCTCTGCAGCAGTCTCAGATCATTGCAGTCAGTCCCCCAAAAGCCTTTGATAGCCCAGGCTGATGAGTTGAAGTGAGTAACTGTGTGGGAGTCGAGTGTTCCTGATGGTCACACCACTGCAGACACAAGCACAGCCACCAGATTTATTCCCACAACCCCAGTGACACAGTGAAGTGTCCCCTCACCACCAGGAGTTTACTTTATTGGGGCATTCCATGGTGCCAGGAAGCTCCCTTGTTCCCATCCCTGTGCCACCTCAGCTCTGCTGCTTCCCCCTGGGATTTTGGCTCCCCTTGACTGGTGCAGGCAGCAGATTCGCTGTCAGGGACAGGTTTTGGCTCCCCTTGACTGGTGCAGGCAGCAGATTTGCTGTCAGGGACAGGTTTTGGCTCCCCTTGACTGGTGCAGGCAGCAGATTTGCTGTCAGGGACAGGTTTTGGCTCCCCTTGACTGGTGCAGGCAGCAGATTCGCTGTCAGGGACAGGTTTTGGCTCCCCTTGACTGGTGCAGGCAGCAGATTTGCTGTCAGGGACAGGTTTTGGCTCCCCTTGACTGGTGCAGGCAGCAGATTTGCTGTCAGGGACAGGTTTTTTTCCACCAGCACTGGCTGGTTCACACTCCTGGCACTCTGGGAATGCCTGCCCTGTCAGCCAGAGCTTATGGATCGCTCCCTCCTGATTCCATTCCTTCCCTCAGCTTCTGTTTCCCGTCCCACCATCCTGCCAGGCTGTGTAAAACAGGCAGTTTAACCCACCAGTCACCTGTGCTGGGGCTTGCACAGGTTTGTGAGATTTTGGGCTGCCAGGAGTTTGCACAGTTGGGTGAGTGGTATTTGTTAGAATTCCAGGTGTTGTGTCAGAGCTGCACAGAGCTGCATGAGGAGTTCAGTGAGGGTATTACACAACTCAGGCTCAGAGGAGCCACAATGAATCAAATTCCAGCAGGAGTAAAGAATAAATGGCCAGGTTTGAACCAAGTCCTGTAAAAATCCTGATTCCACCTGTAGGTTTCTCTGGGAGCTGAGTGGTTCTTGGAGCACCCTGGGACAGTGTCCCTGCCCATGGCAGGGGTGGCACTGGATGGGCTTTTCCCTTCCAGCCAAACCATTCCAGGACTCCATGAACAGTGCAAGGGAATCAAGAGGGCAAAAAGCACTATTTTATTGTTTTCTGTGAGTAGGACGTTACACGCTTGTTGTTATAGCACCAAAAAAAGTGCAATTATGTCTTGATCACAGCTCAGGGATTACATGTTTTTAATGAAGTGAACACTGTCAGTGTGGGAAGCAATAAAAATGAAAAAAAGCTACAGAGCTGAAAATTCAATATATATGATAATACACATAAATCTATTAGAAAAAATAAAAAAAAAAAGTAAAGCAGAATTAATTACATTGCAGCACCCGGAGGGTGAATAAAAATGGTAAAGAATTAAGAAATAAAAAATTCATACTGTAATTAGAACTTTGCATACTAAAATTAGGGAAGGTGTTTTCTGATACCATCCAGAACCTTCCTGTAGAGCCCCCAAGAAGGGAGCAGGGCATGGTAATTATGCAGCAGGCCCTGAAGGTGTGGGACCCGTACCTGGGTCTGCAGAGAGGATTAAACATCCACTTAGGCTGAGAAACTTTTTAATTTTTCAACTTTTCATATCCAACTTATGAGGGGGGAAAAAAAAGGCTCCAGAGAAGCACAGCAGGGCATTATTTATTTAGACATTTAATGAATAACAAAGTAGTGTTTCTGTACGAGCTGCAGAAGCCAAGGAACACTTTCCCCACAGCCTCACACAGCCGTGAATTTGGGTGACAAGCAGGGATTTGACGAGGGAATATCTGGGTGGCCTGGGCTGCTGGGAGGTGTCCTACCCATGGCAGGGCTGGAAATGGATCTTCACGGTCTCTTCCAACCCAAATCACTCTGAGATTCTGTGAAGATTCCATGATTTCCTCGGTTCCCAAAGAGCCAGCCTGTTTACAGACTCCCAGAATCCCAGACTGGTTTGGGCTGGAGGGGACATTAAAGCTCATCCCATCCCACCCCTGCCATGGGCAGGGACACCTTCCACCAGCCCAGGGTGCTCCAACCTGGCCTTGGACACTTCCAGGGATCCAGGGGCAGCCACAGCTTCTCTGGGCAACCTGTGCCAGGGCCTGCCCACCCTCCCAGCCAGCAATTCCTGCCCAATCTCCCATCTCTCCCTGCCCTCTGGCAGTGGGAAGCCATTCCCTCTTGTCCTGGCAATCCATCCCTTGCCCAAGGTGGGATATTGGGAAATCCTTCCCTGGGAGGGTGGGGAGGCCATTCCTGGGGAGCAGAGTGGGTTCAGCAGAGGATGGACAGCCCCAGGGCTGGTGCTGTGCCAGCTGTGTCCCCAGGGTGCTGTGCCAGCTGTGTCCCCAGGGTGCTGTGCCAGCTGTGTCCCCAGGGTGCTGTGCCAGCTGTGTGCTGAGGGTGCTGTGCCAGCTGTGTCCCGAGGGTGCTGAGCCAGCTGTGTCCCGAGGGTGCTGAGCCAGCTGTGTCCCCAGGGTGCTGTGCCAGCTGTGTCCCCAGGGTGCTGAGCCAGCTGTGTCCCCAGGGTGCTGTCTGTGCCCACTGTCCCTGTGCCAGCCCTGCTGGGCACTTCACACACCTGAACTGGGCTCTCCCCTCCAACAAACACTGAGCACCCTCTCACCCTGAGCAGGGTCTCCCATCCCCTGGACCATCTGCTCCTCAGTGGGTGCTGCTCTGAGGAAGCACAGGAGACTGTGGGAGAAGATAAAAGAGAAAAATTAAACCCTTCCTGAAAGTTTCATCAAAGGCCTGTTTGTGGTGCCGATGGGGATGCTGGAATGCTGCCTCACCTTCGCTCCAGCTTCATTCCTAAGCCCCACCTCGTTATTTCCCAGCATCATCCCTGGCTTTGGCAGCTCAGAGAGACGAGCTCATGATTTGCTTTCTTCTGTGACTGATCAAAACACCAAACATGGGTGTCTGCGTTCCTCACATCACCCTGAGTCTTTGTGCTGGAAATTTAACTTTGCTTGAGGGGGAAAATAATAATAAATAGTAATATTAGTCCTGTGATCCCTTCCCTGTTCGAGACATGAAGCTTCTCAGGCATTCCAGAGTCTCTGAAAACATTGAAGGAACAGTCTGAGATCAAATAACTCCAACACGAGCCCTTTGGATGTTCTGAAAGCTGCAGATGGCTGCTGCCATCATTAAACTGAGCCAGGATTTGATTAATGTCTGGGGAACAGGGATCCTCTCCCCATCCTTTCACTCAGTTTGAAAAGACTGGGGTTGCCTTTGGCTTTTTAAGAAGAAGTCATTTTGTTTACTCACAGGGAGTAAAACAGCAGAATCTTTATTCCATGTGGGGCCCTTTCTGTGACATCAGCGGCTGGAACCTGGTGGCCAGGCACCCTGAAACCATGGCCAGGCACCCTGAAACCATGGCCAGACATCCCAAAACCACATCCAGGCATCCCAAGCAGCCTGAGCAAGTTACAGATGGATCCACAAATCATGGAATGGTTTAGGTTGGAAGGGACCCTAAAGCCCATCCAGTGCCACCCCCTTCCACCAGCCCAGGTTGCTCCAACCTGGCCTTGGGCATTCCCAGGGCTGGGAAGCCTCAGGGCTCTCTGGCTTTGCTGACTGTCATTCCTGCTGGCATTCCAAGCCTGCCATGGGCAGTGGTTCCCAAACTCTGTGCTCTGAACATTTGTTCCTCCCCAAACTTTTGATTTCCTCTCTGGAAGAGCAGCTGTCAGGCCGGGCTTGTTTTGGTTTCCAAAAGCTGATGCCAGAAGAACTTTCCCATTCTGTTTGATTGGAGTATAAATATGGATGTGTTCTGTCCTAAATATTTCATGGGCAAAAGCTGTATTTCTTAATCCCCACATTAGTGGCACAGCAGTTCTTCCCCCACCTCCCACCTCCCTGCCCAGGGGGTTTGTGCTGCTGGAAGTGCTAAAAGCCTTTGCTGAGCCCCCTCTCCCATGGGACAGGAGCTTCCTCAGGGACACATCCCTGGCACAGCTGCAGAGGGAAGGTGAGAATGGATCTTTCATAACCTGCTCTCTTCCTCCCTGCCCTCACCCTGCAAAGTCTCTCCCTGTTCCTGGGTGATGAGTGTTCCTGGTGAACAGCAGGGGATGAACCCTCCAGCTTCCGTGGTCGTTCCACGGGGCAGGACTGTGAATCACCCGGGCTCCTGCTCTCCCTGAGTGCCAGAAGAGCTGTCAGGGAGGTGCAGAATCCCTGTGTATTATCCCTGAGTGAAAAAAAAAAGGGAAATCATGGATTGGGATGGCACTTTGGAAGCGAAAGATGCCAAGGAAAGCCCCTGGGATCTGGATGGATCCCTGTCCTTCCGTGGGAGCAGTGGGCACCTCGGAGCCCGCACTGCCCCAGGAGTTCCTCACTCAGCCTCCTTGTGGAGCTTCCCAAAGCTGCCTGAGGAGAATCCAGGCCTGGGGATTCCCATCCCAACACCCTTCCTGCCTGTTAACCCGGCCTTGGGCTGTGCTCTGGTCTGTGTTCCTGGAATGGAGCTTGGGATCCCCCTTTCCTCTGGGGCTGGGCTCTGTCCCCTGGGGCCTGGGGGCCTGGCTTGTTCCATGTGGATTCCTGGTGTACCTGGAATGCTCACAGGAGAACAACCCCCTGGGGAAGCAGCATCCACGTCCTGAGGTGCTCCAGGAGGGTGCACAGACACCCAGGCTTGGTGGGACCTTCCCACCACAACATGGGATACAGGGATTGGTTCTGGGGAAACTGTTTGTACTGGGGAAAACATGGACTTCTCAAGGTTCCCTTTTGGATGGAGCTGGGTCTGGTTTTCCTTCCCAGCAGCTGCTCAGAAGTATCTGGAGCAGCTCCACAGACGGTGTTTACAGCTCCAGATGCTTCACATGAGGAGGACTCAGTCCTGCCCAGGCTGAGCCCAGAGACTGGAGCCTGAGCCCAGGATGGCATTCCAAGACTGCATTTCCCAGTGCCCTGACAGTGCAGGGACACTGGAAGGCAGGGATGTGGTTTCAGTGCTGCTGGAACCCGCAGACATTTCTGTCAGTTCTGCAGGGCCGGACACTTTCATGCTTTGTGCTCTCACATTCCCACATGAAGGCTCATTCCAGCACGAGGAAGAGCAAAAAATTGCTCCTTAAAGAAGAAAGGATGAGGGAAGATAAAGAACCTCAAAGCAGGAGCCACTGCTTGAGATCTGGAGAGGAACATGAAACTCCGAGGCGGAATCCGCTCTTCAAACCTCCAAAGGTTTTCCAGGGAGAGCTCATTTATCTCCTGGACAATGGGGCCCCACAATTCCCCACCCTGTGCCAGTGAAATATCCATCAAAAGCCATGGGCTTTAACAGGCAGACTTGTTGCTTGCTGGTTTCAGATCTCCCCATGGGACCAGCAGGGAAATTTGGTCCATTGTCAGATCTCTGACACGCAAAGTTTCGTGTCACCTCAGGAAACTTTTTCAAATACTTTGTGTCTTCAAAGGGGACCTGGAAGTTCAGTGGGAGTCTGGAGATGACACATTAGGAACTGGCCTCAAAGTCTTTTCTCCATCAGTGGGTTTTAAGATTAATACAAACCCTGTAATGAATTCGTGTCTGTGCACTGGAGTGGGAGGGAATGAGGGAATGAATCCAATCCCCAATTACAGGCCCTGTGGAGGTGGGGAAGGACACCACGAGCACGACTACAAAGCTTTTTGTGTCTCTCTGATCATCCCCAGATTTGAATTGCTCCAAGAGTCACAAAGCTGTCCCTTGGTTGAGCAGGAGGTGCCACCAGAGCAGAACCACTGACTGGTCTGTGAGCTGGTGCTGCAGGAGCCAGGCATTTCTGGGGCAGCCTTTTCCTCAGGGGTTTCTTCCTGGAAAGGGTGGTCAGGCACTGGAAGGGGCAGGGTTAGATGGGATATTGGGAAGGAATTGCTGGCTGGGAGGGTGGGCAGGCCCTGGCACAGGTTGCCCAGAGAAGCTGTGGCTGCCCCTGGATCCCTGGAAGTGTCCAAGGCCAGGCTGGAGCACCCTGGGCTGGTGGAAGGTGTCCCTGCCCGTGGCAGGGGTGGCACTGGATGGGTTTGAGGTCTCTCCCACCCAAACCAGTCTGGGATTCTCTGATTCCTTCCCTGACTGCTTGACTTGATTCCTCTCACTGACACAACACAAACCACGTCAGTGCAGAGCTGGGGATACAGAGGAAAATAAGATTTCCCAAATCTGAGCACTGATTTGATTGACTAAATTGGTGTCTCTCTGACTTATGAACCCAACTCCTGAGAACCAGCTTGTTCTGAGGACTGACCAGTGGCCAAGTGGCCCTGAGCTGATAGAGCAGGGGCAAATCCAGCTGAGCTCCCAGCTGGAGTGATCCCTGGGGATACTCCAGGGGAAGTTGGCCTTATTTTTTCAGTGATATATAACCAATTCTACCCCTTTTGTAACTACCAACCTGCTTCTTCTTGCTTGCAAATGTACAGTCTTCTGGAATTATAATAAAATTCACAATCTCACCTATCCGTATAAAATACAGCCTTCCTAGTGCACTACCCAGGTGTCAGGTGGGTGCTGCATAAATGAATTTAAAAAGCATTTACTAAACCACTTGCATTTGGAATCTGAACTAGAGAAAAGCAGCAAAACTGGAGGTTTGGATGCCAGTCAGTCCCACACTCTGAGCAGTGCACACACCGTGCTGCTCCCACAGACCTGCTCCCAAAACACAGTTAACCTGCAATCCCCATTTACATCTCATCACTTCCATAGAATGGGGTTACATATTCCTTTGATTAGTGCCATCTGAACTTCCCAGGCACGCAGCTCCTTCGTTCCACAGCATTTATGGCCTTGGCAGGGATAACAGGTGGGAAGCACTGCAGTGACTCCCACCCGGCCCTGAGTGACCCCTCATTTAAATCCGAGCAGGGATTTGAAATGTCAGGGTGGCTTTGTGCTAAAACACAGGGAGAAGTGTGACATTTGGAACCACTGAGGCCATCACCACATTTCTGCCTCGGGCAAGTCAGGGTGAACTTTCCATGCGTGGAGCTGAACCAGCCTGGGCCCTGCTGGGAGATCCGGGGGGGCACCGGGAGCTGGGAGGGGCAGCCGGGCTGGAGGAGTCCTGCAGCACCCTGCTCTAGTGGGAGCTGTCCCTGCCCGTGGCAATCAGATGGTGATGGGTGGGATGTGCACATGGACATCAGGAGGGGACTGAACTATCATGGGCTCACAGCGTGGTTTGGGTTGGAAGGCGCCTTCGAGCCCATCCAGGCCCAGCCCCTGCCATGGGACACCTCCCACTAGCCCAGGGTGAGTCTCCAGCTGTGAAAGGGAGCCCTGGAAAAGCACAGGTTTGGTTGAATGCTGGGAAGGGACTAGTGACTTGTCCCTGCTGTGGTGCCAGGAGAGGCTGGGCAGTCCTGAATCAGCCCCTCAGAGCCAACAGTGCTGCGTGTGTTGATCAGAGCACTGATCAGCTGAGCTCTGCTGAGCAGCAGGGAACCCTGTCCTGGGGGATGTCAGCTCAGCATGGTAGCGAGGGACAGGACTTAAAGAAAACCTGGGAGGAAAATGTCCCTGGTAAATCCAAACCAGCAGCACATTCCACTCACTGTATTTACAGATGGAGGCATTGAAGTGTCAGTGGGAATGGTGGCCTGGGGGTAGTTTGGGCTGGGGCATCCCCAGGTGTTGGGGAGTCCCCCTCCCTGTGCCTGGTGCATGGCCTGCAAGTCTCTAGAAGGGGGGATTTTGTGTCTTTCTTTATAAAAGAAGTTGAATTAATCACTCCTGCTTTAATTAGAGATGCTGTTGCCATTGTCTGGACTGCTGGCTCTGCCTGAGGAATTATCCATGTAAACCATTATTAATGGCAGGATTTACACACCTCTCTCCATAACCCACTGCCTCTCAGTCCTTTCACTCTCTGGACTTTGAAGGTTTGGCTCTGCTGAGCAGCCTAATAAAGGGGCACAGGGAGATGGAACTCACTCATTAATAATTTGTGATGTGCTCTGCTCAGCAGATCAGCATCAACACCTACAGAAAAGTTTTGAGACAGAATCCAAAGCTGGCTTTGGATTTAATCAGGAGCTGGGATGCTCCAGGGCATCCCATGGAGAGAACAAAGCCCACCTGCTCCTGTCTGCTGGTGGGTTTGGGAAGCACCACGGTGAGAGCCCAGCTCAGAGTGAGCCCTCAGCACAACTGCAGATGATGGGAGTGGATCACAGCTGCCTGTCAATATTAATAGCTGTTTTCCTGATCCAAACATCCCATGGGTGGCATTTTGTAGTCTGGCTAAAAAACCTGGCTACCAGGGCCCGGGGTCCAGTGGCACCAGAGCTGCTCAGGGACAGGGGACTGGGGAGGGATGTGGGGCTCCAGCTGGGCCTGGGAGACTGAGAGAGGCCATGGACACAGGGAATGGCTTCCCACTGCCAGAGGGCAGGGACAGGTGGGAGATTGGGAAGGAATTGCTGGCTGGGAGGGTGGGCAGGCCCTGGCACAGGTTGGGCAGAGAAGCTGTGGCTGCCCCTGGATCCCTGGAAGTGTCCAAGGCCAGGTTGGAGCAGCCTGGGCTGGTGGAAGGTGTCCCTGCCCATGGCAGGGGTGGCACTGGATGTCCTTGAGGTCCCTCCCAACCCAAACCATTCCAGGATTCCATGATTCTGTTGAGGAAATGCCAGTTTTCCTTTATGACTTCTCTGTTTAAAAAGTTTTGCATTCTTGTAATTAGTGGCTTAAACTTGTGTTTCAGAGTTAATCATTCAAGGGCTGACTTTAACAAGTGTTTGCCTTCAGAATCTGCTCTCAGCTGCCAGCTCTGGCTGCTCCATTCCCCAGCAGGATAATGACCCCAGCATTAACAACCCTCCTGCTTGTGCAGTCCAGGCACTCACTCCCAGGCAATTACTCTGCACTGTGGATCCAGGAGGAGAAGAATACAAATGGAATGTGTGACCTGAAGGGCAGAGGGGAAGGAGTGGGTTTGGCTTATGTAAAAAGCAAAGAGCTCCCAGTCCTTCTGGGAGCTGTGCCTGGAGAGGACCTGCATCCCAACAGGACCATCCTGGCCTGGGATCTTCCCCCCAGTCCTGCTCTGTCTGTTCTCTGGAAATCCTGAGCTGCCTGAAGCAGGTCCTGGGGCTGGAATGAAACATTATCCAGATATTGGGAAGGAATTGCTGGCTGGGAGGGTGGGCAGGCCCTGGCACAGGTTGGGCAGAGAAGCTGTGGCTGCCCCTGGATCCCTGGAAGTGTCCAAGGCCAGGTTGGAGCACCCTGGGCTGGTGGAAGGTGTCCCTGCCCATGGCAGGGGTGGCACTGGATGGGCTTTGAGGTCCTTCCATCCCAAACCATTCCAGGATTCCATGAGTGCACACAACCCAAATTTTGGAAGGTTCCATTGTGTTAATGAGCACTGAGAGAACTGGCCTGCATTCTCCATGCCCAGTGGAAATCCCCAGGGCTGCTGGCAGGGGTTGTGCCAGCCTCTCACAGCACCCAGGGGCAGCAGGGATGGGATGGTCCCTGGGTAGGGTGTCATGGCCTGGGCTGTTTCACAGGAAGGAATTCTGGGCAGTGATGATACCCTGGAGCACGTGGAGAGGTGCAGTCCCCAGCTATCAGCTCAGCCTGCTCTGTGCTGACCAACCCAAGGTCTCAGCTCTGCTCCAAGAGCTTGTTCTTCCTTTGGACCCCTGGGAAAGGGGCTGTGTCTGCCTCAGTGCTGGGTTTGTCCCAGCCATGCAGCTGCCTGTGCTGGGCAGAGATGGCACAGGGATGGGAGGGCACAGCCAGGGGCTCTTTAATATTCCCAAAGCCATTTGCATAATGCCTTAGGATTCCCATCAGCTTCCTGTGGGAAGGCACAGAAACTGCAGCAGGGCCAGGACGCTGCTTTTCCTCTGTCTCACAGAATCCCACAGTGGTTTGGGTGGGAAAAGGACCTCAGAGCCCATCCAGTGCCACCCCTGCCACGGGCAGGGACACCTTCCACCAGCCCAGGGTGCTCCAACCTGGCCTGGGACACTTCCAGGGATCCAGGGGCAGCCACAGCTTCTCTGGGCAACCTGTGCCCACCTTCACAGGAAAGATGTGCTTTCTTGTGTTCAGACAGGATTTTGCAGTGTTTAATTTGTGCCTCTGTCCTGTCAGTGGGCAGTGCTGAGAGAATCCTGGTTCCATCCCCGTCATTCCCTCCCCTCAGGAGTTTATCCCCACAGATAAGATCCTCCCCTATTAAAATGAAACTGTGGCTTGGAAAGTCCAGTGTCCTGGGGCAGGGAGTTCTGTAATGAACTGCAGAGCCACAGTGACACAGAGTGCTCCCTCTGCTTCAAAAACCTACCACGTACAACATTTTTTGGGGGATTTTTCTCTTCCTGCCAGAAATGTCTTTGATGGTGAGGCTGAGCCAGGAAAGGTTCATGTGCTGGGGCAACAGGGCAGGGTGTGGGAGGAGATGAACAGGGAGTGGAATTGTGAACAATCCTGAAAAATCACTGTTTTAATTGTCAAACTCGAGGCAAGCCCTTTTTCTTGTTCGTGGCAAAAGGAAGAGGAGCCCTTAAATTCTGCAGGGTTGTGCTCTGGGCACATCAGGGGCAGTTTGGCTGATGTGTCCTGCCCTGAAGGTCATCACAACAATTCTGTGTTTGCTCCTCCTGCTGCTGGAAAAGGCCAGGGAGGTGCCCAGGCTGGGCTGGACTCTGTGGGTACAGCAGTGTCCAGCACAGGCAGCAAGATTCCCGTTCCCCAGGAATAGGAACTGCCTGGTGAACAGCTGGGGAGGGCACGGCTTTGACTGGTGGTCTGAGGAAAAACAGGGATTTTGCTTTTGTCCTTGTGGAAAGGACTGACTTGATGAGTTTCAGGGGAAGGAATGTGTGTCAGATCACCTGCAGGGGGTAAAAGGAAGGGAACACAGATCCTCTGAAGCTGTGGGGTGGATCTGCCACTCTCTGGGATTGCTGGGGAAGTTTGGGAAGTGAAATATGGACATTGCCTCCTCTGGGCACAGAGGGAGGGGTGGGAAGGGGATGTGATGCTCTGAACAGACCAGAGGGATCACAGGATACAGTGGGACAAGGGACCACACTCTGGCACATTCCCTGTGTCCTGCCCCTCCATCCTCAGCAGGTGAGGAGCTGATGGAGGTGCTGCAGAATCAGGGGGAGTGTCCCACCTGCCCATCCTTGTTCCCACATTCCCATCAGCTGCACTAACGTGTTTCTTCCCTTATTTTGGGCAATGGCACTTGTTGGACACAGAGGGAAACCATCCCGCTCAGATCAGCTGCTTCTCACACGGTGCTTTAAACACCTTCCAGTGCTGTTTGCTCTTCCCACCTCCCCCCTCCAGCTGAATTATTGAAAAACCTGTCAGATAGTTTCACACATGTGTTTGGCCTTAATTAAGGAAGAGGAGTTTTTTAATTGATTTTCATATTCCATTACAAGCACAAAGCATTTCCAGCAGCCTGCCTGGCACAGGAGGAGCTGAGCCTCTCATTCACCGGCTGTTGCTCCAGCCCAGATCCCCAGGGAAATGGGATCCTGGGAAAATGCTGTTTGTCCTGGTTAATACATGTCTAATCTTGTGGGTGTTTCAGCCAAAGCTGAGCAGGAGATGAAGGAGCAGATGTGGAGCTGTGGCAGGGTGTGGGTTGGGTGTGTTCTGTAGATACTGGAGTTCCTCTGCCCATGGCAGGACTTGATCTTGGATCCTGCCTTTTTCCTCTCTGAGATCCTGCTCTGCACAACCCACTCCCAAAACTGGTGCCCAGGGAAGCTGTGGCTGCCCCTGGATCCCTGGAAGTGTCCAAGGCCAGGCTGGAGCACCCTGGGCTGGTGGAAGGTGTCCCTGCCCATGGCAGGGGTGGTACTGGATGAGCTTTAAGGTCCTTCCAACCCAAACCAGCCTGGGATTCTACACCGATGGATTTTCCAGGAAGTATTTTTCAGTATCCAGCAGTTGTTTGGAGGTGTTTGGGAACTTCTTCCTCTTCCAACAACCTGATAATATCCAGGGAAATACTGAGAGAGGATGCCTGACTTGTTGTAGTTCCTTCCAGCTGTCACATGGAAAACAATACGTTTTCATTGGACATTAGGAAATTGTTCCTTATGGAAAAGTGGTCCAGCCCTGGCACAGCTGCCCAGGGCAGGGGTGGATCCCCATCCCTGGAGGGATTTCCAAGCCCTGTGCATGTGGCACTTGGGGACAGGGGGCAGTGGTGGCCTGGGCAGTGCTGGAATGGGCTTGATGAGCTCCATGATTCTTCTTCTCTCATTCTTTCTGAATGGGTTTCAGCTCCAGATTAAACCCCTGAGAATAAAATTTAATAGAATCAAAGAATCCCAGATTGGTTGGGTGGGAAGAGATCTCAAAGCCCCTCCAGTGCCACCCCTGCCATGGGCAGGGACACCTTCCACGAGGCCAGGTTGATCCAACCCTTGGACACTTCCAGGGATATGGAACGAGCCCAGAGCTGGACAGGGATGGGTGTGAGGGGACAAGGTTGGACAGGGATGGGTGTGAGGGGACAAGGCTGGACAGGGATGGGTCTGAAGGGACAAGGCTGGACAGGGATGGGTGTGAGGGGACAAGGCTGGACAGGGATGGGTCTGAAGGGACAAGGCTGGACAGGGATGGGTGTGAGGGGACAAGGCTGGACAGGGATGGGTCTGACCCCGCTGGCTTGCGCTGATCTCAGTGCTGTGACGGGTGCCAGCCATGCCCAGTGAGCCCATGTGGTGCAGGCTGGACACGAACACAGCAGGGGCTCATCCCATTCCCCCTGGGCTGTCAGGGATCATCAAGCACAGGGGCTCATCCCATTCCCCCTGGGCTGTCAGGGATCATCAAGCACAGGGGCTCATCCCATTCCCCCTGGGCTGTCAGGGTTATCTTTGCTCAAGCAAAAAGCCCTTTGTTCCTGTCCCATTTAGGGCACAGGCAGTGGTTTCCAGGCAGCGACATCCCCTAACGTGCTGCTGGGAGTGAGTCATGAGCATTGCCTGCAGCTTCCCTCAGTCCATGAGGAAAGGGGCTGTGAGGGAATTTGGGTGCAGTACAGCCCCCTCCTGTGTGCAAGAGCAGGCTGTGGCTCCCTGTCCTCCTGGAGGAGCCCCAACCTCCCCCAGCACCTACATTTGGTGCCTCACAACTGCCAGGGGTCTCACAACACCTTCCCACGTGCAGTTTGCCTTCACTCCCTGTTTATAATTTAAGGGAACTGCTGTAAATAAGCTGTTCAGCTAATAAACACCTGGGGTTCCTTTTATTAGAAGGCACCAAGTAAATGAATCCCCAGAATCAAGGCAAATCGATTCACTGCTGTAATTCTTACAGAGCGAGAGATGTGGTTTGGAAGATTTAAAATTCATTGAAATCCCTGCAGTGCCAGCAAAGGATTTATTTCCTTATTAATGAACATTGTTTACACTGCTGGTCCCTGGCTCTGAATGAGCAAACCACTCACAAAGAGCAGCTGAAACGGGCAGGGTTTAAATCACTGATGGTTTAAGGTCATGCAAACCTTGTCCCAGGCTCAGAGAACACAGAGGCATCATCTGCCTCGGTCCCTGTGAGTCTGGATCGGGCCCCAGCTGATGGTTTGTGTCCTGGTGGGATTTCATTCCCAGTCAGGAGGGTTCATTTCCAGGCTGTTCCGTGGATTCATGGCAGCGCTGTGTGGAAGCTGCAATCCTGTTCCCTGGAACCAATAAGGGGAATGAGGCAGGGCTGAGTTTCACAGCTCCAAAAAGCACCCTGTGCCTCCTAGCACCCTTACAAGAATTGTTACAATAACCTTTGGGGCTCTGCCAGCAGCCAGGGAGGGGTTGTGGCATTTAAAGCTTCTCTGCAGTGGCTGAGCCATCAACACAAAGCCCAGAGCAGAGCAGAGCTCCCTGATCAGGAACCAGGGTGTAAAGGTACAAGGTTGGTTATCAGGGAATCCTGGAGTGGTTTGGGATGGAAGGACCTCAAAGCCCATCCAGTGCCACCCCTGCCATGGGCAGGGACACCTTCCACCAGCCCAGGGTGCTCCAACCTGGCCTTGGACACTTCCAGGGATCCAGGGGCAGCCACAGCTTCTCTGGGAATTCCATCCCAGCCTCTCCCCATCTTCCCAACCAGGAATTTCTTCTCAATATCCCATCTGTCCCTGCCCTCTGGCAGTGGGAAGCCATTCCCTGTGTCCTGTCCCTCCATGCCTTGTCCCCAGTCCCTCTCCAGCTCTCCTGGAGCCCCTTCAGGCCCTGCAAGGGGCTCTCAGCTCTCCCTGGAGCCTTCCCTTCTCCAGGTGAGCATTCCCAGCTCTCCCAGCCCCTCAGGCAGAGGGATCTGGGCAGCCTCAGGCAATATTAACGTGTGAACTGATTTGTGCCAGGGTTTAAGGGTGTCTTTCATGTTGTATAAAGAAGACAGGAGGTCCCTGACAAGGAGAAGGGGACACAATGAGATAATTGGATTAGGAATGGCCAGCACAGCTCAGCTCCCACAGATCACACACAGAGGAGCCAAACTGAGCCAAGACAAAAGATGAGCCTTCCCCAGCTAATGAGGAACCAGATCCAAAGGGCTGAGTTTCCTGAAGTGCATCCATTAAAAAATTCAAATGAGAGCTGCACAGTTGGATGGAAGAGGAAAAGGCTGGGAGAGCTTTTGTGCAGAGGATGCAGAGGGAAAGCACTGAGAGCACAGATCTTTGGGAAAGAGTTTGGAAGAGTGTCCTCAGAAAGGGCACTGCCTGAAAATGGAAATAGTTTGTGAGAGCTCCCCAAGACTGACAGAGGATCCCTGGTCACTCCAAAAACGTCAGGATGGGTTGAGTTCAGAACTGCCCTTCCATTTGGAGAAACACAGTGAGAGCTCTGGTTCAGTGCTGGCAAGGTGAATGTTTGATCCCAAAGGTGTGGTAAAGGTGTGCTAATCCCTTGGGTCCTGAAGGCACGGGAATGCTCTAGGCTTCTGGGAGGCTGCAGCAAATGAGGTGGTGGAGTCCCCATCCCTGGAAGTGTTCAAAAAACAGGGATGTGGCACTGGAGAACATGGTGAACACATTGTGCTGGGGCAGTGGTTGGACTTGGTGATCTCAGAGCTCAGTCTTGGTGATTCTGTGATCAGTGAAATGGTAAATCCTGCCCAAGAAGCAGCATTTTCATCTTCTCTGATGCTGGTTATCATGGTCACACCCCCCCAGTGGCTGTGCCTGTGCCCATCCCTTCCCACATCCACTGCTCTGCCCACGGGGAGTTCAGACAAGGAGGGCCTGGATCCCCCTGCTCATGTGGCCAAGGCTTCCTTCGCCTCAGAACAGCCAGAGCTGCGCTTTTATCTGTCACCTTCATGCCCCAGGTCACTTCTGCAGCTCAGGTCACCTGGAGGTTCCCTCCTCAGCTCCCACAGCGTGGATCCCATCTGTCCCACGTCAGAGGTGCATTAAACCAGGGCCTGGCAGTGCTGGGAAGCAGCAGGTGTGTGCAGGGAGCACCAGTGACTCAGTGCCATGATGATGGCCTGGTGCCACTCAGGGGGCTGCCTGCAGAGGCCGTGCCCACTCTGGTGCCTCCTCTCTTCCTCCTCCACAGATTTGGTGTCTTAGAAAATGCTTAAAATTCACATAAACTACTCCTTTGGCAAAGTTTGACTAACCTGAGCCAAGGGAGTAAGGCACAACAGGAGAAGATGGGATAACATCCTTACCAAACCTTGCTACTTTATACAGAACCAAATGCTAATAAGTTTTGATCCTAAAATCTCATTTTTTGATATGAACAACTTCTATTGAAAAATGAGAAGGATTAAGATGGGATCAGCTCCTGATCCTGACATCCCTCATCAGCAATCTTTATATTTTCCTTTCTTTCAGCACCGCCTTGTCTGCCATTTTCCCCAGATGTCCCTGTTGTGCCCTGCCAG
>NW_020956391.1:197844-200124 GCF_003031625.1 Empidonax traillii
AGTTTTGATCCTAAAATCTCATTTTTTGATATGAACAACTTCTATTGAAAAATGAGAAGGATTAAGATGGGATCAGCTCCTGATCCTGACATCCCTCATCAGCAATCTTTATATTTTCCTTTCTTTCAGCACCGCCTTGTCTGCCATTTTCCCCAGATGTCCCTGTTGTGCCCTGCCAGCTCCACCAGTGCCAGGGACAGGGATGGGGGGCACATTCCCAGCGCTGGAGCCCTGCTGTCCCTGGAGCTGCCATGGGCTGCTGCCTCCAGAAGCAGCAGTGACAACACCCACTCCTGGCTGCCCTTTCCCCTTGGAGCACCCCAAGTTAATGCTTCACACGGGAGCAGTGACAGTCCCACTCCATCACAATATTCCTCTCCCAGAGAGGCTTTTTCCCCTTGGATTGTTCCTCGCTCTTCTGATCCTGGTCTGTCACCTTCCTCTGATGGAAGTTGTTCCCATGACTGCTTCAGCTGTCAGCTGGAGGGCTCTGCCATGCCCTGAGTGCCCAGTTCCTCTCAGTTATCCCAGGTGCCACCTGAGCTGCTCTCCCTGAGCTCTGAGTGCTGTGTGGTCACCAATCCTCAAACCCTTCAGCTCCACTCGCTTTGCACGCCCAGATGTCTCACCTAAACCAGGCAGTTTGGTCAGCGCTGAGTCCCTGCTTCCCCTGCGTTTCCTAACGGAGCCTTCTGGCCTGTGAGATGTGCTCTCCCCTCTCTGAAGGTTTTCCTGCTGGATCAAGGTTCCTGCTCTCTCCTGCCCGGTGCTGGTTTATTTTATGGACTCCCCTGGAGATGGGTCTGAGTGCTCAGCAGCCACCTCAGCACTGTGAACAGTGGGGGTGTCAGCAGGGGGGTCACTGCAAGGGGAAGCTGGAAACTTTATTTAGGCTGGAAATTCTGGCTGATCAAACCCACCAAAGTTCTGCAGAGTTCTGTGCTGTTGGATCCCAGTCCCGTTCCTTCCGTGGCACTGATCCCACTGAGCTGTAGGGAAGCCAGAACACACATTTCACTGCCCTCTGTGCATGTCTCACCAGCAGCAGCCGATTCCAAACTTGGAATCCCAGAATCCCTGAGGCTGGAAAAGCCCTCCCAGCCCATGGATCCCCCTGTGCCCCATTCCCACCTTGTCCCCAGCCCAGAGCACTGAGTGCCACTCCAGGCCTGCCTTGGACACCTCCAGGGCTGGGCACTCCAAACCTCCCTGGGCAGCTCCTGCCAGGGCCTGACCACCCTTTCCTTCTCCAGGCTGAGCCCCCCCAGCTCCCTCAGCTGCTCCAGCCCCTTCCCAGCTCCATTCCCTGCCCTGCACACGCTCCAGCCCCTCCGTGTCTCTCCTATCTGAGGGTCCCAGAAGTGTCCCCAGCACTGGAGGTGCCACCCCAGCAGTGCCAGCACAGGGACAGTCCCTGCCCTGGGGTTGTGCCCGCACTATTTTTGATACAAACATTTTCCTGCCCCTCCTCCCTCACTTTTAGTTGCAATTCCTTCTCCTCTATCAGCGCAGCAGTTTCTTCCCTGAGTTCAGCAAAGTGACCTGGGAGCTGATAGATTTTCATGTTAAATGTTCTTACAGGCCCCACGCAGCAGATTAAGACGTGTTGAGTCTCTCTGCAGGGAACTCTCCTTTCAAACCGCTGGCAAAGATTGGCTTTAAAGGTGTTTTATTACTGATTCGGATGGGTTTAAATTGAGTTCTCAGATAAGAAGTGATCATCCCACTGGATACAGCTTGGAGAGGAGTCCTCCAGCATCTCCTTTGCCACGGTCAAAGCTTCATAAAGTCTGTAACCTTTTGGGTTTGACCAAAAAAACCCCGTATTTACAGTTTATTTCTGTGTTGATCCGAAGGGATAACAAATGGCCTCGAATAATATTTCAAAATACTGGAATGGATTACAGACCCCGTGGAGTTGGGAATAGGCACGTTCCTCTGTGTCATTGAGGATTTGGAGAGGTTAAAATAAATATTATCACTTCTTATTAGGCAGCTTCAGCTTCCTCAGATTAACACCAGAGATAACGCAGGTGTGGATATTTATTAAAAACTGACAGGACATTTATTTCAGTTCCCAGTGGCAGGAATCCATTAGAAGTAAACAAATCCCTTGCCCTTATCGGGGTGCTTTGTGTTGTGTGTGTTTGGAGATAAAGCTGAGCCATTTGTCAGGGGAGATGGTGCTGCCTGGAGTGCCCAGCTCCCCGCAGTGCCCACGGGGCTGGGAGCTCACAGGGACCACCTGTGGCCTGAGAGCCTGGGGGTCGGGGTGTCTTT
>NW_020956391.1:201065-216987 GCF_003031625.1 Empidonax traillii
CAGCTCCCTCAGCTGCTCCTGCTGCTCCAGCCCCTTCCCAGCTTGAGTTCAGTGGGAGTTTGAGTTCCCAGAGCTGTTCCCTGCCCTCATGGGGGGTCAGAGGGTGCACTCAGTGAGTCACAGTGACTGTGCTGCTCATTAGGGACACTCTGGCTCCTGTCCCTGCTGCTGCAGCCCCTTGAAGCTGCTCTGGGTATATCTGGGGATAACCCATTAGACTGGCAGCACTCAGAGGTTTCCCCACAGCCCTGCAGTCAATTTGCTGCCCTTATTTCACCAAGTGAATGTGACATTCCTGTCAAATCCTTGATGCTCCCCCTGTTAAGCTGCTGCCCTGGGTCTGCCTGGTGTCACAGGGGACACAGGCACTGTGGAAGGGCTTCCAAGACACAATATTTATTACCAGGCAGGGCACAGGGGCCATGGGACAGCAGGACAAAGGGCAGAGAGCCAGGACACAGCCAGGGCCCCCCTTGTGGGTCCCACAGACCTGCAGGTTTGTTCCGAGGGCTCCCAAATGGGAGTGATTCGCTCAGGGGTTGTGTGTTTGTTCCTGTTCAGCTCCTGCTGTCACCCCACAGCATCCTGCACCGGGCAGTTTGTGTCATCAGCCCTGGGGGCTGTGCTGGGAAAGGAGTTGAACTCTACAACAACTCCTCGTGCAGAGCCCAAAGAGGAAAAGCCCCAAATAAAACCAACTGGTGACCAAGCTCAGAGGGTCCAGCAGAGTCATGGAATGACAGAACACCTTGGGTGGGAAGGGACCTCAAAGCCCACCCAGTGCCACCCCTGCCATGGGCAGGGACACCTTCCACCAGCCCAGGCTGCTCCAACCTGGCCTTGGACACTTCCAGGGATCCAGGGGCAGCCACAGCTTCTCTGCCCAACCTGTGCCAGGGCCTGCCCACCCTCCCAGCCAGGAACTGAGACATCCTTTGATATCTCTGCTCCTCCCCCTCCCTTGGACTGGAGAAAGGGTTAAATGTTCTTTTGTTTCTTTGCCTCTTTCCATTCCCAGATAACTTGTTGATTCCGGCTGACAGGGCTGAGTTATTTCCAACCCTTAATAAATGAGCTAATTTGGGAGTTATTAACAGTTAACAAATTTCATTCTGTACTTGCAAAACCCTCCAAAGCCCTTCAGGAAATAAATTCCTCCCAGAGTCTGAACTGCAGAGGTGCTGAATGAGATAATTACACACTGAGCTAATTATTGGCTTTGGCCTGTGTTTGAAGAATTATGTCCAGACCATGATATGGAGACAGTGGTGACGTGCAAGGGCTCCCAGCAGGAAATCTCTGGGTGTCCTGTGGTCCCCCCTGCTCTGGAATATGGTTTGGAGGGGCTGTGATGGAACAATGCCATGATCCAGCTGTTTGGATTGTGTACATGGCCACTGGCTACTTTTACACAACTGGTTTCCATGTCCTTCCTTCTCAGAGTGGTTTATTGTCAGCTGACACCACTTGTTTGGGATGCACCTACAGAAGCCCTGGGAGTCTGAGGGGTCTCCAAGGCAAGGACAGAAAGGAGACATTTGTGTTCTGACGTTCCATGTGAGCTCCCTCAGGACCCTGCAGTGCCCCTCAGGGAGCTGCTGTGCTCCCAGCTCTGTGTACTCCTGGAATTCCAGGGCAATCCTCCCCTTCCTGCAGCCCCACTGTCACTGTCCACCCCAGTCTGCCCTCCCTTCCCTGCCCAATCCCTTCTTCCCTTCTCCCTGACTCCTGGACCAGATCTCATGGTCCCTGTTTGATCTTCCCTGTTTCTTCTTCCCAGGTCTCTGATGCCCTTTGTGGGACCATTCTTCAGTGTCTCCTTTCTTTGGGATTCCCTGGTGTTCTTAATTACCTTCATCCTGGTGCTTCCATGCAGCTTTCCTGGTGGTCCCTGTCCCCATTCTTTATTCCTTCCCTTCCACACACACATTTCCCCCAAAACTCTCCTCCAGGCTCCTGCTTGTTCATGAACCTCCAGCCCTGGGATCTAAAGGATTTCCAGGACAGGTTGGACAGGGCTTTGAGCAACCTGGGATATTGGGAGATGTCCCTGCCCGTGGCGGGGGGTGGAATGAGATGGGATTTAAGGTCCCTTCCAACCCAAACCACTGTGATTTTATCTGTGGGGGCAGCAGGGATGTGGGGCTCCATGAGATTTTCCAGGGAACTGAGCTTCTCCATTTGCATTGAATTCCACAGTCTTGGGCCCCTGAAGACTTGGAAAAGGGCCTGAAGTTTCTGACTGGCATTGAACCAGACTAGTGGGATGTGATGCTGTTTCAGAGGAGGCCTCGCTCCACTTGACCTGCAGCAGGTAGGGAAAGTTCACATGTAAGAAACTTCCTCAGGAAACGGCCTGAAAGGGGTTTCCTTGGAATAACTGGGATCCATAAGTCAATTTTCAGTCACAGGTGGTGCACAGAATATGAAAAAACAAGGCACCACAGTGTTTGTCTTTTATTTCTAAGAGTATAACAAAAGCTTTGAGGCCTTGGTGGTCGATAGGAGGAGGTTTAAGGACATTTAATTTGCCAGAGCACCGAGGGAGCTCAGCAAAGTTCATCTCCCATCGTGTGCTACAGGACAGAGCCCCTGTGGTGGGTAAAATACATATGGACCTGTTTCTTCCAGCAATACAAGGAGCCAGTGGTGGTTGGTAAAACTTCAATGCACAGTTTATGACAGACAACAGAATTCTCCTCCTTTACCCTCAAATTACTCCTGTCAGGTTCTCCATCCCAGTGACAGGAATGAGCAGGGATGGAATTCAGCTCCTGCAAAGCAACCCTGCAGGCCATGGATTGTCTGAGCCCTTAATGAGTTATTTAATAACAGGGAGATCATTTGGCTGGCAGGAGATGGTTCTGTCACTGCTAAAGGGAGAGAAAAGGAAAATATTTCCCATTTTCCACTGCAGCTTGGCAGCATTTGTTTCCATGGGTTTCTTTCCCCTGGAAATGTCCTTTAGAAGCGTGAGCAGTTGTTAAAATGACAAGTCACAAGAACGAATTGCTTGTGAAGAAACCCGAGCCTAAGGGGAGCATGGGAGACGTGGAGAGAACAAGGAGAAACAAATGGCCCCATTCATTGCTTTCCTTGACACCTTTTTCCACATCCCTCCCTAACTGTAGCCTGTGAAATGCCATTATCCTGCTCCCACAGCTCCATGGAGCAGCTCTGGGAGGAAGTCCTCCCCTCTCCAGGAGCATCATTAGGCTCACAGGATGAGCATTTACCCCTTGGGCTCGTATTTAACTATGGATATTTGAGATATTGGCACCAGCAGCTTCCCCCAGGCCCTGCTGTTCCAGCACAAACGCAGCAAATGGCCTCGCTGGTGTCTCCAGGTGGTGATTGCATTGAAATGGGTATAAAGGGTTTGCTGATTGCCCTTCCTTTAGAGGAAAGGTGGCAAAAAGACACGGAATCTCTCACTGGAGAGATACCGATAATGATTCAGAGACTCCAAAATACACCCCCCACACCCCCCATTTCTAAGTCTAATCCTTCTGTCTGGGTTGGAAATAGAACAAAGCAGCTCAGCTGCAGGTGAAGCCCCTGGACAACTGAGCCCTCAAAAGGCTCTGGGGGCCTCCCCCTGCTCAGGATTTTTGGCTTTGGTTTCCAAGTGTATTTAGGGGAAAGCAGCAGCTCTCACAGCTAAACCAGCAGGGTCAGGAGCTGAGGATGGGCCTCAGCTGAACTGCTCATGAGGAGCTTGTTTGTGCTCTGAGCACCCCCAGGGGCTCCTCTGGCCCCACTGCAGCAGCTCCAGGGGCTCCTGATGAGGATGTGTCCTCCCCCCCTGAGATGGACACAGCCCTCCTGAGGCATGTTCACAGTGTGGGAAATGCTCTGAGGGATGTTTCATAAATCTCTAATATTCTGTGCAGCACAGTGAAGTGTTGCAGAATTCCCCCCCATGGGGTGTGTCCAAGTGCCAACAGGACATTTCAGTTTGCTCTTCAAATGAAGGTTGGCTCAGGCAGTGTCCCTGTGTGTCAGGGAAGGGGAGGGGACGCTCAGCACTAATTACAGCCTGGCTGGGCACCTGAAATGGGAAGGAATTGCTGGCTGGGAGGGTGGGCAGGCCCTGGCACAGGGTGCCCAGAGAAGCTGTGGCTGCCCCTGGATCCCTGGAAGTGTCCAAGGCCAGGTTGGAGCACCCTGGGCTGGTGGAAGGTGTCCCTGCCCATGGCAGGGGTGGCACTGGGTGGGCTTTGAGGTCCCTTCCCACCCAAACCATTCCATGGTCCCAGCAGCACCAGCAGGAGCAGCAGTGACCTGGCTGAGGACTCCTTGTCCTGTGCCTTTGTCCCTGTGAATTCCAGCAGGAGGGACACAAGTGATGATGGTTCTTCCCACAGCTGCTGCCCCATCCCATGGGTTCCCAGCCTGTGTTTTGGGTGGGAATGGGGCAGATGAGAGCAGCTCTGGGGCAGCACAAGGGCAGGGGAGATGTCCCCAGGACTGAGTCTCACCCGAGACCTCGGAGCAGCTGCCAAATAACTGAGGTGCTGTTCAAGGTGAGGGATCAGGAGATGGAATTGAGGAGCGTGGTGTGTTTTATGGAAGGGCAATTAGAGGAGAAACAGAAGAGCTTCTGACACAACCCCCAGGGCACAAGTGAGACAAAATGGATACTTGGAAAAGTCAGTCTGATGAGCTGAGAAAACCAGAGATGTCCCTTCTGGATTTACATCTCTGGTCATTTGAACTCTTTTGCTGGAGCATTAAATCATGGTAATGCTACAGGATAATTATTTATTATTAAAGCTCCTCGAGCTTCTGGGCAGCAGGAGGAGGGAAAGCTTGGAAAAGTCACAAATGGATCCCCGAGAAGCACTGCTGGACAAGCACCAGGAAAACCAGCTGGGCTGTGGGGAGAGCTGCATCCCACCCCTGGAATAAACACCTTGCAATATTTACAAATGGGAGAGAGCCTCTAAAACATATGTCTGCACTAAATGTGCCCCATTAGAAATGCAAGAATTCCCATTAGTTCCAGGAAAGCAATTCCATCCCTGTGCCAGGCCGTTATTGCAGAGCACTCTGTTGTAATGGCATTAATTGTGCTGTTTGAGGACCCTGAGACCTCATTTCATTCAGCTGAGAGGAGCACAAAGAGGATTGAGGTCCCTAAACGGGCTGGGCCTGTTTTCCAAAGTGCCCTTTGGAGAACAATTCCTGTTCCAGGGCAGGTGACACAGCCAGAGGAAATTTCCCTTGGGTGGAGGTTGGAAGAGGCCAAAGCCAGCCAGGGGTTGTGTTGATGTTCATCTCTCTGGTGGGGGCACTCCTGGCTCTTGGAGTTTAACAGAATCCAGGTAAATGTATCACTGAAATGAAATTCCTGGCCTGTTTGCCCTCAGGTACCCTATTTGGGATAGCTTTGCTGTGGGAAGGGCCTGCTGCCCACGGCAGGGGTCGGACCAGAAGACCTTGAGAAGGTCCCTTCCATCCCAAACCATTGTGTCATCGTGTGATTCCATGGGAAGGGCTGTAAAGGGGCTGGAGCATCTTCCTGAGCCTGGAGGAGACCCAGGGTGTTATCCCTGGGGATAAATCCCTGGTGGGAGGGAGGGATGAGGGTGGTGCCCACAGGAGGTGGTGGGCACATGTAAAAGCCGTGCCATTCCACCTGAAGATGGCAACACACCAGCACAGGCTGCCCAGAGAAGTCCTGGAGTCTCCATCCCTGGAGATCCTCCAAACCCCACCATCCCTGGGCCGGAGGAGCCTTTAAAACCTGTATTGGCTTTTATGTGCAGCTAAAAAAAGAGATTTATGGCTTGAAACCTCCCAAGAAAATCTCCCAGACACGCAAAACATACCCACAGCTAATTTTCTCTCTGTAACTTTTTAATTTTCTTCCTACCATATGTCTCCAATTGTGTGAGTTAATATTATTCATAAATGCAGCACAAATAGGAATAAGACCAATTATAGCAAAATACTCCCCATCTTTTTAATCTCAGAGGTTGTGGAAGAGGCTGTTCTCCTGCAAATTTAATATCTCCCCAGAAGTCACAGGGGCTGCAGTGTTTGACTCCTGCCCTGTGCTTCTTGTCAAGCTGGCAGCATTTTGCCAACAAATTAACGAGGGGAGAGTTCCAGGGAATGTTGATGAGCCGCAGGGAATCTGCCATTTGGCTCCCGAGCCTCTGCAACGTGCCCTGTGAGGGCTGGGGATGGGGAAGGATCCAGCTCAGCCTTCCTGGCCTCTCCCTGGCTCGGCCCTTCCCTTCTGCCGTGTCGGGAATGTGGGAACTGCTCCGGGCTGGGGGTTCCCTTCCAGAGCCAAACTCACACCGGATTTCTGAGGCCTGTCCAGAAACAGAGCCCTCCTGGATGGTTCCACCTGCTACATCTGGTGTGGGGTCACCAGAGCACGACATCACTTGTGCTGGCAGCACAGCATCCATCTCTCCAGGAATCCTCATTCCCACCCTGACTGGGAGAAGAGGCACAGACTGAGAGGGATATTCCCCCCTCTGGCTTCCAGCCAAGCCCCTGCAGCACAGCAGTGTCAGAGGCAAAACCTGTCACCTGCATGTTTGTAATTCAGTTTTTGTTGGTTGACAGGAGGGGGGAGGTGGTGGGTTGGTGTGTGCAGAGAGCAGGTTTGAATACGCAGGGGCCCTTTTTAATATTTCCCAAGACACATTTCCGGGATGCTGGAAAGGGTATCACCAGTTTTCCACAAAGACTTCCTTAGTTTAGTTGTTCTTTTACTTTCCCACCCCACTTCTTGCTCAGAACCTGAAGGTTCCCATCCAAGCTTTGAGGCAGTTTGGTTTGAAATGGAAAATATCTGTGTCTGCTCCGATGAACTGGAGTGAATTCCTTGTGGAGAGCTCGGGGTTGAGCAGGAACTTTCGTTTCTCCTCCCTCTCCATCCCTGGGTCTCTGCAGCTGGACTTTTCATTGAAATCCTGTTCCCTCCCAGCCATTTGGATCCTTTTTGTCCTCTGAGTGTGGCTGAAGTGATGGGGTTTGGTCAGTGAATGTTCAGGAGCTCACACCTTCCCTGAGTCCCACCCTCAGGGACAGCTTTGGTCAGTGATAGAGGAGCAAAAGGAGGCTCTGGACTAAAACTGATGCTCATACTTCAGGTTAGATTCCCACTGCTAATTCCTTGATTTCACAGGAAAATAGAATCATGGAACAAATTGGGTGGGGAGGGACCTCAAAGCCCATCCAGTGCCACCAGCCCAGGGTGCTCCAACCTGGCCTGGGACACTTCCAGGGATCCAGGGGCAGCCACAGCTTCTCTGGGCACCCTGTGCCAGGGCCTGCCCACCCTCCCAGGGAAGGTCAAGTCTGATCCCAGAAGGGTCTGACCTGACACTGTTCTGGTCCTGGTGTCTCCATCCCTGCATTCCAATCCCTGCTCTCCTGGCTCCAGGACACTGCTCCTCTCTGCTATTTATTTTCCTTCTCCTTTCAAAGTGTGTCCTTTCTGCTCCCTCTTTTCTCATCCAGGCTGGATTAGAAATGCTCTGTTTGCTGCTCAATTAAAGTGGCCTCTCAGACACTGCAAAGTTCAAACAGTTTTAGCTTTTGCCTAAAATATATCTGTCTGGATTTAATGGGCTTTGCAGGCTCCACTTTCAAAGTGGTTATTAATGGGATTTGGACAAGAAACTCTTGCTCTGTGCTATTAAAATAATATAAGAAATCCTTCCACTGGCATTTAATGTCACCGATTCAGGCATGTCAAGGGTGTCTCACAAAGGCTTGGCCTGTCTGTGCTGGGGCTGCAGCACAGCTGGGAGAGTCACCCCAGCCTGACAAAGCACTGACATGAGTGGCTTTTCCTGTCTTTAATGCCGTTACTGGTGTCATCATTGCCTGGAGGATGTGTCTGTGACACAGCTCCACTGGGGCATGGGAGATGAGACACTCGGAGCTGGGGCTGTGCCCAAAGCAGAGCCAGGGAGGGAGCTGGCACAGGACCCACAGCACCTGCAAGGGAACACCTGTGGCTCCAAGGGACCTGGGCCATGGAAAAACATAGGGAATGGGGCAGGGATCCACACCAGGGTGTGATGGGAAACCTTAGCAAGCCTTTTCTAGAGGAGACCTCAACTCTGGAGGTGTCCAAGGCAGGCCTGGAGTGGCACTCAGTGCTCTGGGCTGGGGACAAGGTGGGCATTGGGCACAGGGGGATCCATGGGCTGGGAGGGCTTTTCCAAGCCCAGCCCTAATAGCATCTTCCTGAGAAATGACAGGCAGCAACAAATGTCCCTGGGGATGATTTATCCCCTGGATTAGGCCCAGCTTGTAAAAATACACCGAGTTTAAATCACTGTCAACCTTGAAACAACAGCAGAGGAGGGGGTGACCCGGGCAAGCAGCAAACAAACAACTGTGCTCCCAGTAGATTGAACTGCAAGCTCCCTTCAGGAATGAAATCTGGGGCTTTAATGATGTCTGCTGGAAAATTAAATGGGAAAAGAGAGTAGTGTTGGCATCTCCCAATTACAAGTCAAACCAGCTGGATGGGAAACCATAAACTGCCCAAAGACTGAAGGGGAGCTGCATCAGTAGCTGTGACAAACTGCTCCTGCCTGGGAAGTGCAGGGAGCTGGAGGCTCAAACAGGGCTGGGCTGGGCAGTGCCAGCTGACACTGCACTCTGTGATTTTGGAGGCCTTTTCCAGCCTACATGACTCTGATTTTGGGATCCTGCTCCCCAGGGCTCCTGGTGGAGCGTGGATTCTGGTTGCCATGGCAATGCTCTGCCCCTCCATGCCCAGGGCAGTGCCTGATTAGAGCAGCCCTTCCTTAGGTGCCCAGGTCACCCCCCCTTCCTTTCAGGGGTGCCTGGGTCATCCCTTCTGTTTATTATTATTATTATTATTATTATTATTATTATTAGTTTTCAAATGTCACCAATTCCTGGCCAGCTAAAGGCTGGACATGCAGCTCTGTGGGCTGAAATTTTCTGGGTGTTTTGTCTGCTGTGGAAAGAATTAATCACCCCCCAGATCTCAACATTCCTGCACTATTTACCCTGTGCAGACCGTGGCAGTGCTGGGGCACCCTGGCATTTGAGGGGTGTGTGGCCTTAGGGATGGGAAGGGGTCAGAGCTCCCCCCAGGGATTTGGGTGGTGGCATTTTGGCAGGGGGTTGGAACTGGGTGGTTTTTAAGGTCCCTTCCAACCCCAGTCCTTCCATGATGATAGGAATCAATATTCATCTTGTTCACCCCTTCCACTAGGCCAAGGTTGCTCACAGGAACCTAATTTTTTCCCCTCCCAAGCACTAAAAGCAGGAATGAGACATCCAGGAGGAGCTGAGGGAGTGGAAGGGGTGGTTTAAATTCATGACAAGTCATTCTGGGGGCCATTTTAATTTTTTTTTTATTTCTGATCAGCTCATCCTTCTTTTGTTTTCCTCCAGCTGCTCCATGGGGGCAGGCCAGTTCCCCCAGGAACACCGAGGGACACAGGATGTCACAGCAGCAGCAGGACCCACACCAGCCCCACTGGATTTTGGCTTCCTGACTGTCCTGGTGCTTGGAAAACCTCTCACACCCCATGGCCCAGCTGGGAAGTGCCCTGGATGGACTGCTGCAGTGGGGCTGGAGGCACAGGGAGGAATGAAGGAAAAGGGAAATCCTTCCCTGGGAATCTGCATCCCAGGGAGTGTTCCAGGCCAGGCTGGATGGGACTTGGAGCAGCCTGGGCTGGTGGAAGGTGTCCCTGCCCGTGGCAGGGTGGGATGAGATGAGCTCTGAGGTCTCTTCCAACCCAAAGCAGTCTCTGATTCCTCAGGGAAAGGCTGGGAAAACAACCATGGCTGTATTTCCCCTGCCAGTGCAGCTGCTGTCCCACCTCACCCCAGGACTCCTGTTGCTGATGTCAAGAAGGAAGCCCCACTGATGGGAACAAGGTCGAGTGTTCTTTGCCATCTCCCAAGCCACAGTCCCACCCCTGCCTCTGCTCCTCAAATGGCCCCATTTGCATAAATTCGTCTGCAAACAATTACAGTTAATTAAGATAATTTATCACTTGAAAGTAAAGCGTTTTATCAGCAGGTATCAGCCTGTAAAGCAAACAAAGAATCACTTGTAGGGGAATAGCTGGGGCCTTATTACCCTGCTAGACATGAAATGACAGAACCCAGCTCTTTATGAGGCTTTGTCGGGTCTGGGTGCTTTGTTTGCAAATAATTAACTGCAATTAGCTAATCATCCTCTGTAGGAACTGTGTGTGTGGCTCTGCACCAGCACTGACTCCTTTACACCTTGGCTGCCTCCCCACACACAGACTGGGACACACAAGGTTTGGAGCAGCCCGAGGTTCTTGTCTGGGGGCAGCAATGCTGGGAAGAGCTTGGAGGGACAGAAGGGATGGGGTGCAGCCCTTGGGATGCTCCTCTGCGCTGCTGCCAGGGGGGTATTGCATCCTGAGAGTCACTGCCTGCAGGGACTGTGAAAATAATGTACCTTTGGGAAAAGGACCCATTGCCACTGCTGAAAGCCCATCCAGCCTGGCCTTGAGAATTCCAGGGATGGGGCAGCCACAGCTTCCCTGGGCAACCTGTGCCAGGGCCTGCCCACCCTCCTTCCCAATATCCCATCTGTCCCTGCCCTCTGGCAGTGGAAGCCATTCCCTGTGTCCTGTCCCTCCATCCCTTGTCCCCAGTCCCTCTCCAGCTCTCCTGGAGCCCCTTTAGGCCCTGCAAGGGGCTCTCAGGTCTCCCTGGAATGTTCTCCAGGTGAGCCCCCCACCTCTCCCAGCCTCTCCTGCTGGCACAGATCAGTGGCTTCTCAGCAAGACACTCTGGAATTCTGTTCCAGCCCCTCCTGACCAACAGGAGACCCTGAGGGTGGATGATTTTCCTTGTACCTATGAATCCCCACCTGCTGAATTGCTGTGGCCCCTTTTTACTGATGATTTTCCCTTTGTTTTTCTTTCACCAGGCCCTCCCTCTTGCTGGGAATTCTGGGCACTGACAAGGATTTTCACCCTACAAAGGGAAGTGTGTTCCAAAAATCCCAGCAGAACAAACCCCCCCTTTAATGTCCCGGACCAGGAAAGCATTTGGAGCTCTGGGAGCAAACTGGATGTGCTGAACATCCCAGGGGGGTCCCAGGTGCCCAGGGGCTGCTGAGCACCCACTGGGTGTCCTGCTGGGTGTCCCTGGGTGCTCAGCTGCAGCAGGGGCTTGGTAAATGAGCTCTGTCAGTAATTAAACTCAGGTGTTTCCAGCTGTAATTAAGGAGCCCATATAATGAGGGTGGGTGGGGCTGGGCTGTGTCACAGAGGAGTGGAAGAGCTGCTGTGCTTGGGGTTTGTTCCTCTCTGCTGGGACTGGTGAGTGTTGTCTTCTATTTGTACACTTATTTGTTAATTTATTTACTATTTGTGACTGAGTTTTCTCCTACTGTTTCCCTGGCACTTCAGCTTTCCTTGTTATGTACCAGGGAAAAAGGAATGCTTGGATTTAGAGGGGAGGAGGCTGAGCTTCCCCAGAACTCCCCTCTTGCAGTTCTGGTTGTTGTGCTGATGTTTTCAGTGGCAGGTTAAGTGCAGTTTGGGTGTTACAGCTCTTTTTCCTGGAGCTGAAGCCAAGCACCTTGGAATGTTGTCCTTAGTGATTTCTTTGTTCCATAGAGGACCTCAAACCTTGTTGAGCTGAGCCTGGGGCTGTGCTGGGTCCTCGAGATGAGTCTCCCTCCAGCAACAACTTCAGTGGAGTGAAAATGGGTTTGCTTTCAATAATTCAGGAGGAAAAGGCAGTGCTGGGGAGGGCTGCGGGGAAGATGCCTCTTCCCGGGATGCCAAAAGTGACCCTGAGTGTTTCCCAGGAATTCCCTGGGGGGTGAGTGGCTGGAGTTGGGGTTGGCTCTTGGTGTGGCTGTGCTGAGGACCATGTGCTGATTGAGTGCTTGGGCACTGGGGTTTGGAGTGAGGGGGAATTCTGGTCCTTGTATCTCCAATTTGGGAGTCTGTGTTTGCTGCTAACGAGGCTGCAGTGGGTGAGGAGAGTTCTGAGGGGTGTTCTGACTGAAACAAGGCAGTAGCTGTTGGGTTTATCCTGTTGGGAGCAGTTTGCTGCAGCAGACCCCCAGCCCCCTCTCTCTGGGGTGTCACCAGCACAAAGGAGCAGGTCTGGAGCCTCCAAAGGGAAGAACTTGGATGTTAAATGCTGCTCTTGCAGGTGTGGGATTGGGGGCTGGATTTGGAAGCCTGGCAGGGGCTGTGTGAGGGCTTTGGGTTGGAAGGGACCTTGAGGGTCATCTCATTCCAGCCCAATTTAGCCCAAAGTGCTCAACAAATGAGCCTCTCTGACACCATCAGGAGTTTGGAATCCTCCCCCTGCACTCGTGTTTGCTGTCCCTGTGTCCGTGGCTGTCCCTGCCCTGCACCAGAACACCCTGAAATCCTGAGCAGAGCCTGCACATCCCTGGCCACGCTGTTTTCCTGGCACCTTGATGCCCCCACTGCCCCCTCTGCTCCCCCATGACTGAGTGGGACCCACGAGGGTGGGTGGGTGGGTGGGTTTGCACAACCAGAATTGCCACATGCACAGTACTGGGTGTGAATTGGAGGTGGGGTTGAATACACTCTTTAATTCCTCCCAGTGCAGACTCTCTTCCTGATCGTTTCGAGCTTAAAAAAAATGTTTCTCCTGACCTGTGATCTTTTCTTGCAGCAATTACCTTGGTGACCTTTTCCTGGGGTTTAAAGATTGAAAACAATAAGGGTTTCTCAGCCTTTGCAGCTTGTAATTTCTATTTAGGATTCAGGAAGCACCAGTAATGAACTATGATTTATTTGCTGAGCAGTTACAGTGAGCCAGGGATGTTTTAGAGTGATTTTCTTGACCCAGAGTCAGCCTCCTGCCTCTCCAAACGAGCTCATTGGGATGTTGTGCAGCTCCCCTGACAGGGAGGAGGCATTTCCAGACCCAATTCCAGTCAAATGGGATGTGCTTCTAAAAAAAATTCAATATATGAGCCGAGACTGAAATTGAGAGAACCTAATTCTGGTCAAGCTCTGTTTGGGTGGAATCAAAAGCATTAATTGAAAAGGAAATGTCCAGCTGGGAGTGCAGTTTGTGGTCCAGGTCTCTGTGTATCACTGGTGCCTTGTGGGGCAAAGAATAAGGATTATTTGCAGGAAATTAAGAAGCATCTTCTGGTCTGTGGAGAAGCTGCCAAAATAAAGTTCTCTTTTCCTCAGTCATATTTGTCATAAAACATACAGCTAGAAAGTAGCTGTTCTGGTTACTTCTGGGTTTTTCCTCACTCACAATTCTTGCATTATCCAGGGGTTTCCTCCTGGATGTGGCTCAAGTTCCCTTTGGAGACAGAAGGGAGAGGAGAGGGAGCTGAGGGAGCCAAAGCAGAGGGTTGTGGTGTGTTGGTCAGAGGAGTTTGGTGCTGCAGACACTCTGGGGGGCCATGGAGATGGGCAGAGGATGGAGCAGCTCTGCCAGGGGAAAAGGCTGGGAACACTGGGATTGTTCAGCCTGGAGAAGCCTTGGGGTGAGGGGTGAGCTGATTGTTCAGCCTGGAAGGGGCTACAAGAAACACGGAGAGAGGATTTCCAAGGGATGGAGGGACAGGACACAGGGAGGGCAGGGACAGATGGGATATTGGGAAGGAATTGCTGGCTGGGAGGGTGGGCAGGCCCTGGCACAGGTTGGGCAGAGAAGCTTTGGCTGCCCCTGGATCCCTGGAAGTGTCCAAGGCCGGGTTGGAGCACCCTGGGCTGGTGGAAGGTGTCCCTGCCCATGGCAGGGGTGGCACTGGGTGGTTCCTCCCATCCCAAAGCAGTTTGATCCCAGGATAACCAGCCCTCCCTCCCTGCTCTCCATGGCCTGGCTGGGGAGCCTGGAATTCTCTGGCAGGATGAGGGACTGATGGAGTGCAGTGGAATGACGAGGAGGCTTTGACTGCCCTGTCTACAGAGGTGTGAAAATCCCTGGAGATGGATGTGCAGGGGGAGCTCTGGGTGTGCCTGGTCCTGCTGGGAATGGTTCTGTAGGATCTGGGGGGGTGATACAGTCACATGTTCCCACCTAATTCCCCACCAGAGCCTGGAATCCCATTTTCTGTGCTGTCAACCTGTACCTGTTGCCTTCAGCTCCCCTGGGGGTTCTCTTGTCCCAATTATCCTGGAAGGATCACAGATGGACATGTTGGGTTATGGCTCTGGGCTGCTTGGAAGCAGCACTGGAGTCCTGTGCCCTGCTCTTAGTTCAACCAGGTGGGTGTTTCCCAGAGCCTTCAGGAATTGGGCAAACATCTTCCCTGGAAACTTGTGCAGGGATTTTATTCTGTTTTATGAGCTGCTCTCATCAATTCTGCACCAGGAGTGTGCTCCTGTTCTGCACATACAGGGAGTTTGGATCTAAACAAGCCCTTCTGGAACAATTTCCACCCGTGCCAGGATGTTTTTTATACTAATTTGGAATCAAAGGAACTTCACATAATTGCTTATTCAAATAAGAACCCAGTTGCATACAAAATATTAGTATTAATTGGGGAGTTAATTGCTTATCTAGCCATGCTAAAATAACCATTTCACGAGCGTCCAAGATGAGAACAAACCTCTCTGAGGACTCCTGCCGTGAAGAATCCATGTTTTCTCTAAGGTTTCCTTCGGTTTAAAGTCTCTATTTAAGAACTACTTAAGGCAAAATAAACTATTGTAGCACAAAAAGCCTTTTATGCAGGAAAGGGGTGTTTGAACAGGAGTTGTGGTGCTGTGCAACCCTCCTGGGTCTGGAGGAAACTGCAGAGGGATTGATGTGCTCAGGCTGAGTGTGGGTGAATGGAGGGACCTGCTCTGGGTTTCAGAGCCCTGGTGTAATAACTTATCCCCCCCCTCCTTCCAGACCATTCCACACAATGAGGTGCTTTGTTTTATTTCAGGTGTTGCTGGGCATTGTCGACCCCGTAAATGGCTTTTTAAAAGCAATATTTACCTGAGGTGCTTGGGCTTTATTGCCTGAGATCACTTTTAGGCTCCCCATCTCGATGCTCGGGGCAAACCAGGCAGGATTAATCCAACAAAACTCCTGGCAGGTTTATAAGTCAGGTATGAACTGAGAGAGGGATTGCTGGGGTTGTTGGGATGGGGGGTGAGAATAAATCCAGGAACTTAATGTGTTCCTGGAGAGTCTGGTCATCTGCTCACCTGATCTCTGGAGCGACTTGGATGGCAATAACGAGCTCCACAGACTGGTTTGGGGGTGTTTGCACAGGGATGGGGCTGGGACTGGTTAAAGGAAGGTAAATTGAGTTGCAGAAGAGCCTGTGAGGCAGCACAAACCCTGCAGGGATCCAGGGGCAGCCACAGCTGCTCTGGACAACCTGTGCCAGGGCCTGCCCCCCCTCCCAGCCAGCAATTCCTTCCCAATCTCCCATCCATCCCTGCCCTCTGGCAGTGGGAAGCCACTCCCTGTGTCCTGTCCCTCCGTGCCCTGTCAATGGTCTCTCTCCATCTTTCCTGGAGCTCCTTTGGGTTCTGGAAGGCACAATCAGGTCACCCCGAGGCTTCTCTTCTCCAGGCTGAACATTCCCAACGTTCCCAGCCTTTCCTCCCAGCAGAGCTGCTCAATCCCTCTGGTAATCCTTGGCCAGCTGATTCAGGGTTGTTATCAGGGAAGGAGGAAGCCCTTGGTTTCACATGGAAGCCTCTGGAATTCTGAGGGGTGGGGAAAACCCTGTAAACAAGCAGGAAACCAAAGTCACAATTAATTCCAGGCAAGAGCTGCCTTCAAAAGGAATTCTCAGGGAGCCACTGGTGCATTTTAATAACTGCTAAAAGGAAGAGGATAAATACAATATTAATTTTATGACTTATTTTTTCACGCTCCGGTTAACGTCAGTTTTTTGTAATTGTGTTTACTGGGCTTGGCTGTCTGGGAAGATAAGGAATAGTTACATCCCTGCCTG
>NW_020956391.1:217881-220416 GCF_003031625.1 Empidonax traillii
TCAAAAGGAATTCTCAGGGAGCCACTGGTGCATTTTAATAACTGCTAAAAGGAAGAGGATAAATACAATATTAATTTTATGACTTATTTTTTCACGCTCCGGTTAACGTCAGTTTTTTGTAATTGTGTTTACTGGGCTTGGCTGTCTGGGAAGATAAGGAATAGTTACATCCCTGCCTGGTGGGAAGGAACCTGCACAGCGATCCTGTTGTAGTGTTACCCACCCTGCAGTACCAGGGGGCTCGGTGTGCTGGTAATGAGGGACAAGAGGAGACGCCGTCCCCGAGCCGCTGGGACCCAGCTGATGGGTGTTGGGAGGAGTTCCTGTGGCTGGAGTAGTGAAGGTATTAAATGCAGATGCCCAAGTTTGGCATCCAGCAAGGTGGAATGCACCTGCCAGTGCCTGCTGCCAGAACACTCTGTTGTTCTCCTTTCTCTTGCCTTTATTGACCCCTTGCAAAGCCGTGCGTTGTTTACACCTTCACTTAAGCGTTATTTACTGATGCTGCTCATCAAAGGCTTGGTTGGAACAGCTGGAGTTCCTGCTGGATTTCCTCACCTGCTTCCCAGAGCAGCTCTGGGGTCCCTGGTGTGTGCCTGTGTTTGTGGGGCTGTAAACACACCCAGCTCCACACTGACTGCTGCTCTCTGGTGGGACTTTACCCCACCCCTAAATTTATCCCCCCTTATTTTAGCAAGAATTAGAACCAGCTTTGGCTTTTAGTTTTTGTCCCTTGCTCTGTTTTGAAGTCTGCACAAAGTGGTTTTTAACCAGTGAATGCAGATGCTGCTCCAAGTGTTTAGAAACAGCCACCTTGGGAATGTTTTTATTATCATGAGTGTTAACATTTTAATTGCCAGGAGGAGTAACCCGCTGAAATACGTGGGTTACACAGAGCCAGCAACCTGATCTGTGAAAAGGGGTGAAATGCTGAGTGATGTGAAGAGGGGAACTGGCCTCAAGTTGTGCCAGGGAGGTTTAGGTTGGATATTGGGGAACGTTTCTCCCTGGAAAGGTTGTCCAGCCCTGGCACAGCTGCCCAGGCAGGGGTGGATCCCCCATCCCTGGGGGGATTTCAGAGCCCTGTGGGGAGGGGGAGGAGAAATGACAAAGTTTGCTGCAATTTGGTGAGAGCCAAAAGGCAGAGGGAGATGGAGTGCCAGAAAATCAGTGTTGACATTAGCTGAGCCCTTCCATTTGCTGTCAGGAAGCCAATAATGAAGAATAAAGATCAGCAAACTCCTGCCTCCCCCTGCTCTTTAAAAAAGGTGCTGAACTTTATTCAACTTCTTCTGACAGTGCCAAAGTCTCCTCCTTCCCCCACTCCTGAGCAGGGGGTTGTAGTGGCTGTCCAAAAATCAACAGCCTCTCCAGGCTTGACCTTTGAAATCTGAGCTTTATTCTCCCTTATCTTCCAATTTATTTAGATGGAAAAGAGCAACTTGGAGTTCCTCTTTTGTTTCCCCTCCCTGGGTCTGTGGCTGGGGATAGAGGCTGCAAAGATAATTAATGTTAATGATCAGGAGAAGGAGTCCCATGTCTGAGGGACAGGACACAGGGAATGGCTTCCCACTGCCAGAGGGATGTTAGATGGGAGATTGGGAAGGAATTGCTGGCTGGGAGGGTGAGGAGGGACTGGAATGGATTTCCCAGAGAAGCTGTGGCTGCCCCTGGATCCCTGGAAATGTCCAAGGCCAGGCTGGAGCTCCCTGGGCTGGTGGGAGGTGTCCCTGCCCATGGCAGGGGTGGGATGGATGGATGGATTTTTGAGGTCACTTCCAAACAAACCAGTCTGGGATGTCATGATTGAGACTTCTCCAAGCACCCACTGGGCAAACAACAATTGCAGGAGCTCCTGTGGGGAAGCTGAGCCAGGTGGGGGTTCCCCCTTCCTTTGTGTCCTTTCCAAGTGGTGTTGGCTCAGCTGAAGGAATCAAACCCAGGGTGGGCAGGGAACTCGCTGTGAGGCTGCCACGTGTCCGAAGGATCTGTCATCTGACACAGAGCATTAAAACAAGTGCATCACCAGTTTCCTTCAGCTAATGGACCAAATCCATCCAAGATGTGCTGAGAGGGACGAGGGAGGGCACAGCTGCCCTGCCTGCTTCTCAAGCTGTCACCGAGTTGCTCCTGCTGAGGACACACGAGTCCATCAGGCCATTTGTGCCCTTCAAAAATTCATCTCTCTACTTCTAAATCCTTTTTGCTTCTCCAAAAACACAAGTACTGTGAAATGCTCTTCATCTTGTCACTTCATTGGGGAGCAGAAGCAAATCACAGACCCTGGTTGCCCTTCTCTCCAGCCCTCCCATGCTCTGAGCCTGATCCCTCACAGTGTTCAATAATCCTTTAAAAAGGAAGCTTTTAGAACTAGTTCATCTTCTAAGAGAAAATTAAATATTTGTTATATATTTTATATATCTATATTGTATTTATTTATACATTATCTATATAAATAAAAATAGAATTGAAGTATTTTTTACCAAGCCCTTTAACATCTCAAAGATGAGATGTACAGATTGCTGATGAAAGCTT
>NW_020956391.1:224699-229974 GCF_003031625.1 Empidonax traillii
ACTCCTGCTTTGCTCACTGTGCCCGTGTTAACTAACACTTCCCAGTGTGGAAGGGATCAAGCCCCTGATGTGAGGGATGTAGACAATGGGCTGTAACTCCATCCTGGCTATGGCTGTAATTCCATCCTGGCTATGGCTGTGGGACTCTAAATGCCAATTATGCCTCTTTTAACTTGCTGAGCTGTTTGCAGCCAATGGGGTATAAACTGTTTTGCATTAAGTGAAGAAACCTCATTACTGGGGATGGCAGCACCACCCCTGTCCCTTTGGAGAGTTTGAAGTGATGCTGGGAGCTGCTTACACAGCACCAGTAGCTGGGAACAGAATCCATTTCCAGCCCAATTCCTTTCCCAGTGGAGCAGGGGAACAGGGAAAGCTGCCTTGCCTCTCCATGGGCACAAGCACAGAGCAAATGTGGAACCAGTGCCTCTCAGTTTGGATAAATTACAGGGCAAAGTGAGCATTTATTGACGCTCAGAGGAGTTTGGAGGACTTGGACTTCCTTAGCATTGATTCCCCTGCAGTGACGGCACAGCCGCTGCAGGCACGGGAAAATCCTGAGTCAGGTCTGAAAATCCATGAAACTGCTCCAAATTCTGAAATACCAACAATGCCAGGGTCTGCTTGAGTTGGATTTCTGGGTCCTGGGGCTCCTCCTGGGTCTGGGCTGTGTTTTGGAGGCGTTGGCAGCAGCGGGTGCTGAGCTGGGCATGACTGAGCTCTGAGATCTCCAGGGGCACCAGAGCTCTGTTTGGGGGTGACAAACAGTTCTGCCTGCAGGACTGGGAAGGTCACACTGGTGGCTTTGCCTTGGGGCTGAGGGGGTGCCCTGGGGCTGAGGGCAACCTGTTTGCTGGCACAGGTTGTCCAGAGAAGCTGTGGCTGCCCCTGGATCCCTGGAAGTGTCCAAGGCCAGGTTGGAGCACCCTGGGCTGGTGGGAGGTGTCCCTGCCCATGGCAGGGGTGGGATGAGATGAGCTTTAAGGTCCCTTCCAACACCAACCCAGTGTGGGATTCAGATCTGAGTGTGGTTTAGACCTCAAAGTCATAGAGGGTATCTGTGTCTGTAATCCATATCCATTCTGATTTGAGATGTTCATGTAACTGATGTTCCAACAGCCATGGGAGCAGAAAACTCAAAAGTTGTCTCTCAAAAGCCTTTCTCTGTTGGAGATCTCAGCTTGAACAGTTTCTTTTATGAACCAAAGTGAAGTCCTAGAACAGCACCAGGGTGAGAAGCTGAAGCCTGTTGTGGCTGTGAGATGGAGCACAGGGAGCTTGTCAATGGGATTTCGTGGCACGGTGTCCTGTGACAAGCCAGGGATGGGATTTAATTACCTAAGTGGTCTGTGTGCTCCTGGAGGAAAGTAATGAAGGGATTTGCAGTGAAGTGTGGTGGACAGAAGATGGGAACTGTGGGTTTGTTGCTTTGTGGGGGCTCAGGTGAGGGGGGCCCTGCCCTGCCCAGTCTGAAGTTCACTGCAGGTGTCAGTTGTGTTCTGTTGATGGCTCAGACACACCCGGCTGCTCCAGCTCTGCTGTGTTCCAGGGCCATCAGCACAGCCCAGCCATCCCTGCACTCTGTCAGCCTCAGCTCGGGCTTTATGGTGGGCAGAGGCTCAGGAGGAGCACATTAATTCACCAGACATCTGCCACCAGCTCTCTGCACGGTGAGGGTGATGTCCCTGCTGTCCCCTGGCCAGAGCAGGGACGTTGTGCGGATGATCCTGCCCTGAGAGCCTTGGATTTTGATTTTTGATGGCAGCGGCTGCTGCCACCAGGCTGCTGGAGCCAGCAGAGCACTCCCAGTGCTCTTTGAGAGCACTTGTGCATCGAGGTGGATTGTGGTGAAAATCCTTTTGGTGGGAATGTGAAAATTCCCAGAAAGCACCTGCGTGGTCAGGTGGTGCTTTGCAGTGCCAAGAGGAGCTGCTGTGCTGCCTGTTCTCCCCTGGGCTGTCCCAGTCCCTGCTTTGCAGGCTGGATGATGATGTTGCTCCGTTGTCTCCTGCTCGTGTTGGGCAGACAGAGAGGGACCATCCTGTAAAAAGTCTGTACAAAGCCCTTTGCAGGAGCTCCTGAGCTCTCCTGGTCCTCGTGTGCTCCGTGCTGGGAGGGATGGGGGATGTGCTGCCCTGGCTGAGGGGGATCAGAACTTTGTGAGAGTCAAAGAACAGAGCTGTGCTTTTTCCAAATGGGAAGCAATTCCAGAGGACTTTGCTCGTGGCCTTGGTTTAGGAACACGAGCCAGAGTGATTCCTTAATTGTTTGGCCAGGGAGTCTGGAGGGACAGGACACAGGGAATGGCTTCCCACTGCCAGAGGGCAGGGACAGATGGGATATTGGGAAGGAATTGCTGGCTGGGAGGGTGGGCAGGCCCTGGCACAGGTTGCCCAGAGAAGCTGTGGCTGCCCCTGGATCCCTGGAAGTGTCCAAGGCCAGGTTGGAGCACCCTGGGCTGGTGGAAGGTGTCCCTGCCCATGGCAGGGGTGGCACTGGATGGGCTTTGAGGTCCCTTCCAGCCCAACCCATTCCAGGATTCTGTGACTTCTGGTGGCTCAGATCACCTGGACTCTCTGCTCTCTCTCCCATGGGGACCCCAGGCTTGTTCCCTGTCCATGAGGTGTTCCAGGAGTGCTGGACAATTTGATTTCCAACCCAAATTTATGGACTGCACTTCCCTCAGCTTCAGGTCAGGGTTGATTCTGTTTGTCTCTGCTTGGTTCCCCACCACTGATCTGTGCTGGTGCCATGAGCCACAGCTTGTGCATTAATAATCTGCTGGGATGGTGCCAGTTGGGGCACAGGAAGGTGTCAGCCTCCTGTGAGGTTTGTTTGGGATGTTTTGCATCAGTTCTGTAGCCCCACATGTTCCATTCCTCTTTGGGGTTTTTGTCCTGGAATAGTGGGGTGGCAGTACTGGTTATTAAAAGTGCAGGGATTGAGTTGTCCTGGGATGTCCTTGGGGTTGTCACTGAGGGCAGATCTCACCCCACCTGCTGCCAGTAGGGCAACATCCACAGCCAGGACATGCAGTCGTGGGTGAGAAATTCCTCCTTCAGCCCCTGGCAAGTCTTTGTTCTCCTCTTTCTGAATGTACCTTCAGCTGTGGAAGAACATACCATATATTCTGGTTTCTGAGCCTGGTTCTTCTGCTCCTGCTGGGCAGTTGTGCCAGGATATTCCTTGTGCTGCCCCTCCCAGCCCTGGCAAAAGCTGCTGCCACTGCCCCAGTCCTGCACTCTCCTTCTCTCTCTCTTCAAAGAGCAAATCCCTCTAATAGCTCCATTAAGCCTTAGTGCAATCCTGTCATTAATTCCACTTCATAAGGCAAGTCTGAATAATTCCTTAATTTAATTTCAGGATATTTTGAAATTCTGGTCCAGGTCTTTTCTGAGTCCTTCTCTCGGGCCTTTTGCTGAGTATTCTCCGTTCATCCTGCTCAGTCCCTGTGCAGGTGGCACTGAAATGGGGATTCCTGGGATGGAACTTGCTCTAGTGCACCAAAATAACCAAGAGAGAGGTTGTAGGAGTCACAGAAATAGCAGGAAATGCTTAATGAAAGAATGTCAACCTCATGGTAAGAGAGTCCAGGGCTTAGTTAAAGAGTCCATAGTTTGTTAAAGTAGAGATTTTTCAGAGGGGTTTTAAGGTCTCTTCCAACCCAAACCAGTCCGTGCTTCCATGATGATTTCAAGGGAAAAAAAAAAGTAAGAACAGACAAATCTGTCAGTGTCATTTTTTTGAAGTTTAATTTCTCATTGTTTCAGTCACATCACTCAGGATCCCTCCTGTGCTGCCTCAGAGATTTCAGCTGTGGGAAAGAAAGGGGCAACTCCTTGTGGGACCTTCTCCTGGATTGAGCCCAGAGTTCTACAGGATTTTGAGGGACCCACATGGACTCCACTGGGTGAGAGAGTGTTCCTGCACCCAGTGCCGAGCCCTCAGAACATTCAGAGTTGTGTGTCCTTTGTTCCCAATCTGGTTACTTCCCATTCCCATGGTCTGGAAGCTCCTCCTGGTGTTCCAGCACCTCGTGGACAGACACCCCCAGTGCTTTGGGTTGGAAGGGACCCCAGAGCCCCCCCCCTGCCGTGGACAGGGAGCAACCCAGGCAGGAGAGCTGTACCGCTTGTGTTTTCCACTCTGTGCTGGGGGAGGGAGGTTCCAGTGCCAGCCCCATCGCTCTGGCTGGAGCTCAGCACCTCACGGTGCTTCCCACACATCCCTGCAGTGCCAGGAACACATTCCCTGTCACACTCAATTGTACACGAAGTGTTCCCCCCTTCCCTCTGTTTGCTGTGATGTGTGTCCTGTAGCACTTCAACAACCAGCGTTTAAGCACCTACTTATCACTTCTCTGCAGTCAAAGATGTAAAAAAAGCTCTCAATGCTCTCAGAAATAGCCCCTGTTTCCAGCAGCTGCTGTGTAAACATTCCCAGGAAAGGCATCTTAATGCATGGATTAGGAGATATTTTCTAATCCTTTTTATTGGATTAGCCACGATAATATTATTGCACACTGCCACCAATATTTTTTTTTTAAATGATGTGACAGAAATGGACTGGGAGATCCATCAGGGAGCAGAGGACATTCCTCCAACCCGCAAGTGATTTGTGGTAATTGCTGCTTTAATCCAGTGTATTTTCCCTGCTGGGATGAGGACGAGTCAGACCAGCTCAGATGTTTTCCAGCTGCAATCTGAGTCCCTGGAAGAGCCCAGAGATCAGCTGCTCTCTCCTGCTGGGTGTTCTCCAGCTGGGGTGAGATTTACTTGGCCTGGGAAGAGTCTTTGCCTCGAGGCAGCACCTCGTGGAGGTGCTGATGGGTCTGGGATGGTCCTTGATCCCTCCCTGCTCCTCTTCTCTTTCCAGCTTCTGCAGTTCTTCCTTGCACTGGGAGTGAGAGCAGTTGGGCTGGGTCAGTGGATTCCTCCCCAGCCCTGCCCCTGCCCCATCACACCCCCCTCCAGAGGGGACAGGAAATGCTGATGATTTTGATTTATCCCTTTGAACTCTGCCCAGTGCCTCGCTCGAAAGGGGCTGTCCCACCTGTGGAAGAGTTCCCTGGCTACTCCAGGCAGTTTGGGCATTGGGATGAGCAATGGCTGGTTCTGCAGGAAAAGGGAGATTTGGCTCGGAGAAGCGAAATTATCATAAATGTGCATAAAGCACATGAAAAAAAAAAAAAAAAGGCAATTACTGTGGCCTTAAAAGCTCCAAACAGTTTAGCAGAACAGATGGGTTGCATAAATCTGGCAAAAATGAGGGCAGG
>NW_020956391.1:231220-232379 GCF_003031625.1 Empidonax traillii
GATGAGCAATGGCTGGTTCTGCAGGAAAAGGGAGATTTGGCTCGGAGAAGCGAAATTATCATAAATGTGCATAAAGCACATGAAAAAAAAAAAAAAAAGGCAATTACTGTGGCCTTAAAAGCTCCAAACAGTTTAGCAGAACAGATGGGTTGCATAAATCTGGCAAAAATGAGGGCAGGAGGGATCAGATCAGGGTTTGTGTGATAAAGAATTTACTGTAGCCTGGAAAGGGTCCATTTTCCTACAATTCCAGAGGAAAAGCAGTGTTTGGGATCATAGGACACAGTTCACCTCAGCTGGATGTGGGGAATTAGCTGGGAATCTCCCATCACTGAAAAGCTGCTCTGCAGAACCAGGAACCTTTCCATGCTGGGAAGATTCTTCTCTGCTCCAGCTTCTCTCCCAGTCACAGAATCCCAGACTGGGTTGGGTTGGAAGGGACCTCAAAGCCCATCCAGTGCCACCCCTGCCATGGGCAGGGACACCTTCCACCAGCCCAGGGTGCTCCAGCCTGGCCTTGGACACTTCCAGGGATCCAGGGGCAGCCACAGCTTCTCTGGCCAACCTGTGCCAGGGCCTGCCCACCCTCCCAGCCAGCAATTCCTTCCCAATATCCCATCCATCCCTGCCCTCTGGCAGTGGGAAGCCATTCCCTGTGTCCTGTCCCTCCATCCCCTGTCAATGGTCTCTCTCCATCTTTCCTGGAGCTCCTTCAGGTCCTGGAAGGCCACAATTTGTCACCCCAAAGCTTCTCCTCTCCAGGCTGGACAATCCCAGCTGTCCCAGCCTTTACTCCCAGCAGAGCTGCTCCATCCTCTGACCATCCTGGATCCTCCTCTGGACTCTCTCCAGCAGCTCCCTGTGCTCCCTGTGCTGTTCCCAGGGCTGGGGCAGCTCTGCAGGATGAACAATTCCCATCCCTCAGCCACCATCAGCTCATGCTGGTGTGGATTGTGGGGGGAATATTGGGAGCTCAGTGGTGTCATGAAGCTTTCCCTGGGTGCTTTTGTATTTGAATTGGAGGAGAGTTTTCCTCCTGCTTTATGAACAGCAGCTGTTAATCAACATTGATGTCTTTGGCTCATGGAGAAGCTGCAGCCTTTGGAACACCAAGCCTGGGGCAAAACCTCTTCCCTGTGGCCTCTGAGGGACAAGTGAC
>NW_020956392.1:0-2751 GCF_003031625.1 Empidonax traillii
TTTTTTTTTTTTTTTTAGCCAAACTGCACCTTAATTGAGTTTTAAACCTTTTTGTTTTTTTTCTTTTTTCTTTGTTCAGTCATGGTTGTTTTTTTTTTCGCTTCCTCTTTTCCTTCTCCATCCTTCCAGAGCTGTTTTCCAGAGTGGGGATGTTTCCCAGGATGTGGCTGCTTTCCTGTCTCTCCCCCACACCAGGAAGCACCGAAGTGTGGGGGGGGAGGAGCTTTCAGGTGGCCTGGGGAGGGTTTTTTGGGAGTATTTCCCTAATTTTTTTCCAGCTGGATGCAAAGATGAGCCTTCCCCGCACCCTGGGCCCTCCCAGCTCTCCCGTGGCTGTTTTCCAGCCCCTTTTCCCGTGGCTGTTTTCCAGCCCCTTTTCCCCCACCCCCGCTGACATTTCCCTCCCCCATTCCCACAGCTTTTCCCGGGGGTGGGAGAAGCTCCTTCCAAGCCCGGGAAGGTTTCTCTTGGCTCTTTTTCTCCTCCTCAATCCGCCTCTTTCCTTGCTCCAGCCCCTGGGAGGGGAGGGAACAGCCCCAATCCCGGCATCTCCCGGTACAGGGATCATGGAGATGCTGCGGAACCGGGATTGGAGCTGCTCCTTCCCCCCAGCCCCGGCATCCCCCGGGGATTTGCAGGGCTGGGGACAGGAGGGGGATGGCAGAGATGCTGGTGGATCCCCCACCTCCCTCTCATCCCCTTCCCACCCTGGAATGTTGCTGGGTCGCTCCGTAGATTTTGGGGATCGCCCTCCTCGCCTTCCCCGGAGATTTCGGGGATCACGTTCCCCTCCACCCCACCCCCCAAAACCTCACTGGGAGGGCTCAGCGAGCCAGGCCGGGTGTCTGTGAGGATGGACTGGGAGTGGGAGCATCCCCCCTTTCCCAGGAGCTGGGATTCTCCCACATTTGGGAATTCTGGCATCCCCCTCCCTCCCCCTTTTCCCACCTTTTTGGGGCGCAAAGGGCTCCGTGTCTGGACAAGCCATGGCAAGGGGGGGGCCCGGGGGCAGCAGCAGCAGCAGGGAGAGGTTTATTTTGTATATGAATGATTTTTAATGAATGCAATATTAATCCTCGCAGATGAGCAATAAATCATTAAATCGAATTAAACTATTAGGAAAAGCCGAGCGCTCGTGGTTCCCGAAGGTTTATTTGGTGTCGTGGAGGGGGGACCCTGAGCTGTGTCTGAGTAGGGAATGGGACCTGCCTTCGGCCACCTCCAGGTGGATTTTGGGTCCCAAGAGAATTCCCTGAGCATTGTTAAAAAGGTGGAATTTTGGGGACTCACCCCCACCTTGGGCACTTTCACTTGGGCTTTAGACGCCATCAGGTCCCTCTGTTGGGGTCTGGGTCTCTTCCGAGCACTGCCAGGCCCCCCCTCATTGGGATCTGAGCCCCCCAAGCCCCTTGATTTGAGAATTCCCTCAATTCAAATGGAGGGATTTAAATTTAAATCCCTTAAATTTGGGATCTGCCCCCCTCGTCCCCCCTCGTCCCCCCTCGCCTCTCCCATCATGGCGGCCTCCAGCGGCCGGGGGCACGCGGGGCGGAAGTGCCGCTCCCAACATGGCGGCGCCCAGTGCCGCGCCACTCCCAGTATGGCGGCGCGGGGGCGGAGCCCCGTTTGCCCCGGTCTCCGCGCCGCCCGCGGCCAGCGGGGGCGGGCAGGGCCGGGCCGTGACGCTGCGGCCTCGGCGAGGCGGCGAAAGCGGCGGCGGAGCCTTATCGCACCCCACCGGACACACCGAGTTGTCCCGCGGCGCCACTCCCAACATGGCGGCGGCGCTGCCCCGGCTGTCGCTGCCGCTCCCGCGAGAGGAGGGGGTGAGTCCTCGCGAGAGCTGGCGGCGGAGCGGCCGCCATGGAGGCGGGCGGCGGCCCCGGGCCGGGCCCGGCAGCGGCTCCGGCACCGGCACCGGGCAACAACAACAACAACAACAGGGGCCGCGGCGGGGCCGCCGCGCCCAACCGGGGCCGCGACATGGCCCGCCCGCCCAGGAAGGACTCCGAGGTCAGCGGGGAGGCGCTGCCCGCGCGGGGCCGGCCGCGCCGGGGCTCGGCGGGGCCTGCCCGGCCGTGCCGGTGGCTGAGGGGGTGCCCGTGCCCGGGCAGGGCCGCTGTGTCTGTGCCCGGGCTGTCCGTGTGTCCGGTGTCCGGCGGTGCCGGCTGTCCGTGGGTGCCGGTGCCGGTGCCTGGGCGGTGTTTCCAGCCCCCCTTGGTCACCGCCTTCCTCCCGGTCAGCCCCGGAGCAGCCGCTGTGCCGGAACCGGCTCCGGTACCGATGGCCAGGGGCGGTCCCGGTGCCCCCCGAGCCGCGGTGGCAGCGGAGCCGGAGCCCGGGGTCGGGGCTCGCTCGGTGCCGGTTCCCGTCCCTCCCATCCCGGTGTGACCGGGATGGATCCCGGGGGTGGCTCGGCCCCAGGACCCCAATCCCGGGGCTCTCCCAGCCCATCACGGGGCTCTCCCGGTGTTCCCGGCCCGGAGCGGGGATGGATCCGGGAAGAGGGGCCCGAATTCCCCCTGAGGGGTCTGCTCTGAGTCTGCCCCTCGCTCAGAGCGGGTGCCCCAAAATCCTGCTGTGGATCTGCCCCTCCCTCAGGAGTGGGCGCCCCGAAATTTGGGAGGGTGTTGCTGTGGGTCCGGGTGCCCCGAAATTCAGGAGACTTCTGCCCCACTCAGGGCTGGAATCCCCGAAATTCTCTGGGTCCGCGTTGATGCCACCCTGAAGGGAGCTGATATTTTGTGCTCT
>NW_020956392.1:2953-14464 GCF_003031625.1 Empidonax traillii
ATCCTGCTGTGGATCTGCCCCTCCCTCAGGAGTGGGCGCCCCGAAATTTGGGAGGGTGTTGCTGTGGGTCCGGGTGCCCCGAAATTCAGGAGACTTCTGCCCCACTCAGGGCTGGAATCCCCGAAATTCTCTGGGTCCGCGTTGATGCCACCCTGAAGGGAGCTGATATTTTGTGCTCTGAAGCTTCTCCTGGGTGGTTTTCCCACGTCTGCAAAGTGTTTGGAGTAGTTCCATCCTCACTAATCCTGCTGGAGGGGGGGGGGACATGGGGGGGGGCAGGCAGGGATAGCCCGAGTTTTTTCCAATTCTGTGGGAAATGTGGGAGCTCTGATCCCATGGAACCCCTTTTCTGATCCCACAGAATTCCCTCCCCGTCTCCTGCCGTGTTTGCTGTGCTGTAGGGGCTCCCTCAGTGTTTTGGGGGGGGTGTTTTGAGAGCATTTTGGGGCGTTCCGGGGGTGTTTGGGGCGTTCTGGGGGTGCTGCAGTGGCTCCAGCCGGGCGATCCCTGCGGCGCATCCCGGATGGAGCCGCAGCGGGGAGGGATGGGCTGGAGTTGCCTCGGTAACATTTGTGCTGCTGCAGGGACATTCCTGGTCCCTAAACCGGGAAAAACAGTCCTGGATTTGCAGGAGGATGAGGTGAATTGTGGCTGCTTGCAGCGATTTGGGGGTTTTCCCTGGGATGTTCTGCAACTGAGCTGTTTTTTCAGGGCTATTCCGAGTCTCCAGACCTGGAGTTCGAATATGCAGACACGGATAAATGGGCAGCAGAGCTGTCAGGTGAGGAATTCTCGGGATGAGGCAATTAACCAGTGACTTCCTCTGCTGGGACAATTAGAGGAGCTCTCTCAGCTCCATCATTATCCTTAAACACCTGATGTTTAAAGGGAAAGGATACATTTAGTGAATGTTTTTAGCCTTCTGCTGGGTGGGTTTTTTTTTTTTTTGGGGGGGGGGGCGGATTTTAAGTATTTGGGCTAAAACCACAGTTCCCAAGTTGCAGCTGTGCAGGTTTTTGGAGCTTCCCCTCTCTTGGCAGAGCTTTACAGCTACACAGAGGGGCCAGAATTCCTGCTCAACCGAAAGTGCTTCGAGGAGGACTTCAGGATCCACAGTAAGAGCTGTTCCACGGGGAGGGACAGGGATCTCTCTTCCTGCTCACTGGGATCTGCAGCTTTCCTGGGATGGGCAGCTCCCACCTCTGCTCTGTGTGAGCAGGGACAGGGCCCAGGGCAGGGCTGGAGCTGTGCCAGGGCAGGGTCAGGCTGGATCTCAGGGAAAGGTTCTTCCCCCAGGGAATGGTCACGGCCCCAAGGCTGCCAGAGCTCCAGGACAGGGTGGGATTGTTGGGGTGTTTGTGCAGGGCCAGGGGTTGGACTGATGATCCCTGTGGATATCCCTGTGGATATGAGTCCATGACTCATCTGGGAGGCAGAAGAATCCCTCTGTCCATCACATCCCTGGGTGTCCATTGCTCCCAGCTGCACCGTGTTCCCTGTGCTGCTGGATCCCTTGAGCATGTCCCATTCCCTCATCCCACTGCTGTGCTTTCCCGTGGTGGTGGATCCCTTGGGATTGTCCATGGGTGTGTCCCATTCTCTTATTCCACTGCTGTGCTGGACCCCTTGGCTGTGTCCATGGGTGTGTCCATCCCCTCATTCCACTGCTGTGTGTTCCTGTGGTGCTGGATCCCTTTGGATTATGCATGGGTGTATCCCATCCCCTCATCCCACTGTTGCAGTTTCCCGTGGTGGTGGATCCCGTTCCCTCCCGGGGTTGTTGGCCCTGTTTTTCCCGTGGTGGCGGATCCCTTGGGATTGTCCATGGGTGTGTCCATCCCCTCATCCCACTGTTGTGGTTTTCCCGTGGTGGTGGATCCCGTTCCCTCCCGGGGTTGGTGGCCACGGTTTCCGAGCCGTGTTTTTCCCATAGTGGTGGATCCCTTCCCCTCATCCCGCTGCTGTGGTTTTCCCGTGGTGGTGGATCCCATTCCCTCCTGGGTTGGTGGCCGTGTTTTTCCCGTGGTGGTGGATCCCATTCCCTCCTGGGTTGATGGCTGTGGTTTCCAAGCTGGGTTTTTCCCATGGGGGTGGATCCCATTGCCTCCCCCGGTCGCTGTCCGCGGTTTCCAAGCCGTGTTTCCCGGGTGTCCCGCAGTGCCGGAGCGGCGCTGGGCGCAGCTGGAGCGGGCGCAGCACCGCACCCACGCCATGCGGCTGCTGGACGGGCTGGAGGTGACGGCGCGGGAGCGGCGCCTGCGCGTGGCCAGGGCCATCCTCTACGTGGCACAAGGTGACACCGACCGGCCGGGACGGGGCTGGGGGGGTGGAGGTCAGGGAGGGAGGCACGATGTGGGTCTGTGGGATTTGTGCGCGTAATTCAGCGAAAATGTAATAAATAGGTGAAATATACGAGTAATTTCTTGATATCAGCTATATATTTATGTATCATATATAATATATAACATGTATGTAATATAGATTATATTGTGTCTTAATAAAATGTATATGTTGTATATTATATATAATATAGAATAGATTTTATTACCATGTGTAAATTATATATTATATAATTATATAATACGTTTATATCTAATATATAGTATATACATATATGTAATTCACGTAAGCTATATATTCATAGAACATATATTACATATAACACATAATATATATTGTGTATATTATATATAAAATACATATAATATATAATATATTATATATATTATATATAATATATAATATATTAATATATTATTATATTAATATATTAATATAATAATATAATATATAATATATATTATATATAAAATAAATATTATATATAAAATAAATGTTATATAGTATATATATTGTATCACATATATATGCAATAAGGATTATATTATATCCTAATAAAATATATATGTTGTATATTATATATGGTATATAATAGATATTATTACCATATATAAATGATATAATACATAATTATATTGCAAATTTATTTATACTATATGCATATATGTAATTCATATAAGCTATATATGTTCATAGAACATTTATTACATATAGCATAATATATAACATATATAGATTACATCATATATTATTTAATAAATTATATCTGTTGTGTGTTAAATATAGTATACATTATATATTATTCCTATATATAAATTTTACAATATTATATTTATAAACTAAATTATATGTAATATATAATAAATTATATATAATATGGAATATATACATATATAATTTATAAGTTATATATTAATATGACATATCTATAATAATATAAAGTGTAATATATATTATATTTTGTATTATTTAATAAATTAAATATATAGTGAGTTTATAAATATTATATTAAATATTACTATATATGTTATGTAATATGTATATATAAAATTATAGGCTGTATATGTATATACATATATAAATTACATGAATTATGTGTACAGTATGTAATATACAGCATATAATGTGTTCTTATTTATTATATATATGTTATTACTGTATATGGTAATATATCTACTGTATACCAGATAAATACAATTATGTGTTCTATAATTATTGTACAAATATACAATCATATGTTGTGTATATTATATGTAATATACATTATATAAGAACATGGATGAATATAATTTACATTCTCTGACAGTATATATTTATATAATCTATGCATAATGTGTAATATATTATGAAGTTTATATTGCAATATATAATTTATGAAAATCACATATTTATATATTATGTATTTTATTTAATATAGTATGTGTTGTATATAATATATTACATATATAACATATAAGAATACATAACATGTCAATATGTAGTATAATTAATATCCAGTACTAATTTAGTGTAACAATTAACAATCAATATACCATATTTTAAATAATTCCCATTCCCCGTGGGTTTCGTCCCCCCGGGATGATCCTCACGGGAGCAGACACCTCAGAGCAGTCTGTCCCCGTGTCCCTGTGCCCTCCCAGCTCTGCCATTCCCCGGGCTGGGATTCCATGGGGGCACTTCCCGCCTTTCCTGCCCCCTCCTGGCTTTGTGCTCAGCGGGTTCTCCCCGCAGGGACCTTCGGCGAGTGCAGCTCCGAGGCCGAGGTGCAGGCCTGGATGAGGTACAACATCTTCCTGCTGCTGGAGGTGGGCACCTTCAACGCGCTGGTGGAGCTGCTCAACATGGAGATCGAGTGAGTGTCCCGGGAAAACCCCCTGGGAATGGCCCTGGAGCAGCCGGGCAGGGTCCCTGCACTGATTCCTGCATCCACCAGAGCAGTTCCCAGCGTTCTGGGCGGATGTGGAACGTAGGATTAGACCTGATACATTCAATAATTTCTATTTTCTTTTTATATTTTATTTATATAGTATTTTTAATATAACAGCAACGTATATAAATATGATTTGTGTTGTATTTATGTAATAATAATTGGTTAAGTCCCAAAGTTCCTCCTGCTGTGAGCTGGGAATTCCTGGCAGGGGTGTCTCTCCCAGAGTAGGCTCTGGCACATGGGATGCCTGTGGCAGAGTCCAGATTCCCCCAGATTCTCCCAGATTCCCCCAGATCCCTCCAAATTCCCCCAAATTCCCTCTGGGCTGTTTTCCCTCTGCAGCAACAGCGCGGCGTGTTCCAGTGCCGTGAGGAAACCGGCCATTTCCCTGGCTGACAGCACGGACCTGAGGTATGGAGTGGGAACTGTGGGGCTGGAGGTGGAGGGAACAGGCTTTTCCAGGAGTTTTGGGGAGCTGGGACAAGCCCTGGAGGGGTCCCAGAGCACCGGGAGTGTCCACAGGTGTCCCTTGTGCTCAGCAGGAACAGGGCAGGTCAGGGATGTGAGAACAGGAAAAATTGGGAAAGGAGTTTTTTTTCCTGCTTGGACTTGGAGAGACTTTTTCCTGAGCACTGGTGTGGAATCTGGATGTGGTGTGGGCTGAAAACACTGGAAAAATCAATTCCATTCCAGCATATTCCAGGAAAACCAAAATCCCTGCAAACATCCACCATCCACCTTGTCCTCCTGCGCATCCAGGGCTGTTTTCCCTCGTTTAGAGCCTAAAACCCCCTGAAAACATTCACAATTCTCCTCATCCCGTGAGTCCAGGGCCGTTTTCCCTGGTTTAGAGCCCAGAAAACGTCTCTGCAGGAGCCCAAACCTTACCTGGGCAATGCCAACCCACCCCCTGCATCTCCATCCCGGGATGCTGGGTGCCAGCAGTGCTTCCCAAACTCCTCCCAGCTCATCCCAAGCCCTGTTTTCTTTCCCCAGGGTGCTGCTGAACATCATGTACCTGATCGTGGAGACCGTGCGCCAGGAGGCCGAGGGGGACAAGCCCGAGTGGAAGAGCATGAGGCAAACATTCCGAGCGGAGCTGGGTGAGCATCCCGGAGCTCGGGATGGAGCTGCCCAGGCCTGGAGAGAGGGGGGACAGCGGGATGGGATTTGCCTCCTGGCCTTGGTTAACGGGGACTGGCAGCGCTGGGGTGGTTTGTGCTCAGCTTGGAAGGGTGAGCAGAGGGAGCCATCCGGCCTTTCCTGCTGCTCTTCCCGGGAAAAACACGGGGGGTTGGGGCTGTTGCGTCCTCTGAACACAGAGGTGAGAAATGATGGGGGTTCTGAGGCCTTGGAGAGGAGAGGGAGCTATCTCTGGGGTGGGATGTGGATCTCTGAGATGGTGGGGGCGAGACCTGGGAATGAGGAATTCCTGGGATAAATCCCCCGTGTGTGGTTCCAGGAGCCCCCCTGTACAACAACGAGCCCTTCTCCGTGATGCTCTTCGGGATGGTGACCAAGTTCTGCAGCGGCCACGCCCCACATTTCCCCATGAAGAAGGTGCTGCTCCTGCTCTGGAAGACCGTGCTGGTGAGGAGAGGCCGTGGGATGTGGGATGTGCCCTTGGATGCTTGGCACAGGAGGGAATTCTGCCCTCGGATCGGGCTGTAAAATTGCTCCGTCCTCTTCCGGCGTTCAGTTTGCACCTTGTTAAACCCAATCCCAGGGTTTGCCCCGCAGGGAAGTGTTGGATGTGGGGATCTGGTATCAAGGATGGACCCAAAGCGAGGTCCCTGCTGGGAACCAGGAAGGGAAAGCTCTGGACACTCCAGCTGTGGATTCCTGGACACTCTCCTGTCCCTCCCGCCTGTCACAAGGACAAGGAGGGAACAGGGACAGGCAGCTCCTGTTTTACACCCTGGAGAAGGATTTAGACCCCCCAGGACAAGAAAGACATTTGAGGGGCTGGAGTGTGTCCAGGGAAGGGAACAGAGTTGGGAAGGGGCTGGAGCAGCAGGAGGGGCTGAGGGAGCTGGGGGGGCTCAGCCTGGAGAAAAGGAGGCTCAGGGGGGACCTTCTGGCTCTGCAATCCCTGACAGGAGGGGGGAACAGGGGGGGGTCGGGCTCTGCTCCCAGGAAACAGGGACAGGAGGAGAGGGAATGACCTCCAGCTGTGCCAGGGGAGGGGCACATTGGATATTGGGGAAATTCCCTCCTGGGAAGGGTGTTCAGGCACTGGCAGGGGCTGCCCAGGGGGGTTTGGAGTGCCCAGTCCTGGAGGTGTCCAAGGAAGGCCTGGCTGTGGCACTCAGTGCTCTGGGCTGGGGGATGAGGCGGGGATGGGGCACAGGTTGGGCTCGGTGACCTTGGAGGGCTTTTCCAACCTCCAGGATTCCACGACTGGGATTCTGGAGAGCGGTTTGGGGAAGGGCGGGCAGAGCCGCCCTGGGAGCCCCCCACGCTCAGCTCGGGGTGTCCCTTGCAGTGCACCCTGGGGGGCTTTGAGGAGCTGCAGAGCATGAAGGCGGAGAAGAGGGAGATGCTGGGGCTGCCCCCGCTGCCCGAGGACAGCATCCAGGTGATCCGCAACATGAGGGCGGCGTCGCCCCCGGCATCCGCCTCCGACCTCATCGAGCAGCAGCAGAAACGCGGCCGCAGGGAGCACAAGGTGGGGACGGGGACAGCGACAGGGGGACAGGGACAGCAATGGGGGACAGGGACAGCAATGGGGGACAGGGACAGCAATGGGGGGACAGGGACAGCAATGGGGGGACAGGGACAGCAATGGGGGACAGGGACAGCAACAGCAGGGGGACAGCAGGGAGAAGGTGGTGGCATCAGTGAGGCATGGTGACATCATCAAGGGCATGGGGACAGCAATGAGGTGATGGTGACATCATCAAGAGGTGGTGACATTGAGGGGATGGTGACATTGATGGGATAGTGACATCACTGAGGGGGTGGTGACATCACTGAGGGGATACTGATATGAATGAGGGCATAGTGACATTCATGAGGGCATGGTGACATCATCAAGGGGATGGTGACATCAAGGGGATGGTGACATCACTGAGGGGGTTAGTGACATCAGTGAGGGGGTTGGTGACATCACTGAGGGGATACTGATATGAATGAGGGCATAGTGACATTAATGGGGGATGGCGATGTCACTGAGGGCATGATGACATCATCAAGGGGATGGTGACATGGCTGAGGGGATGGTGACATCAACAAGGTGGCTCCCAGGGGCAGGAGCAGGCCCATTCCCTGGATACTCCTTCCCCCAGGCCCTCATCAAGCAGGACAACCTGGACGCCTTCAACGAGCGGGATCCCTACAAAGCCGATGACTCCCGGGAGGAGGAGGAGGAGAACGACGACGACAACAGCCTGGAGGGGGAGACCTTCCCCCTGGAGAGGGACGAAGTGATGCCCCCCCCCACCCAGCACCCCCCCAGCGACCGCATCACCTGCCCCAAGGGGCTGCCCTGGGCCCCCAAGGTCCGGTGAGTGCAGGGGGGGACGGGGGGCACAGCTGGGATGGGGACAGGAAAAGAGCCTGAGCCTCGGGAATCTCGGCAGGGGTGCAGGAAGGGGGCGGGGGCGGGGTGGTCACTTGGATGGCTGGTTTTTTTGGGGGGGTGGGTTGGGTGTCATCCCCTCCTCAGGCTTTTCCCTGGGGCTGGAGCTGTGGCATCCCAAGGGGGACAGGGAGAGGTGACTTTTCCCTTCCCCTTTGGCTGCAGGGAGAAGGACATCGAGATGTTCCTGGAGTCCAGCAGGAGCAAATTCATCGGATACACCTTGGGCAGGTGGGGCCAGGGCTGGCCAGGGTTGGGGGGCAGTTTGGGGGGGCTGTGGGAGAGGCCAATTTTGGGGAGCTTGGGGAGAGGCCAGTTTGGGAGCTGCTGTTGCCTCCATGTGGCAGCAGCAAAGTCCTGGCTGGCTCATGGGTCCCTTCCCCACCCCTGGGGGTCCCTTCCCCACCCCTGGGGGTCTCTGTCCCACCCCTGGGTGGTCCCTGCCCCACCCTGGGTGCCCCAGCTCTGCTCCCAGCCTGGCTCTGTCCCTCCTGCAGTGACACCAACACGGTGGTGGGTCTGCCCAGGCCCATCCACGAGAGCATCCGCACCCTGAAGCTGGTGAGTCCACCTGGGAATTCCCTCCATCCCTTCCCCAGCCCCTGCTCCCAGCACAGCCCAGGGGGGGGGTTTCCTGAGCCATCTCCCCCTTCCTCAGCCCTGGGGTGGGAGCAGCCTGAAGTTCTCATCCCATCCCTGCTCTTCCAGGCTGTCCAAGCCCCTTCCTTAGGGGGCTTCATCCCTTCCTTCTGCTCTTCCATAGGGGTTTCATCCCTTCCCTAGGGGGCTTCTTCCCTTCCACAGGGGTTCATCCCTTCCTTTTTCCCTTCCATAGGGGCTTCATCCCTTCCTTAGGGGCTTCTTCATCCCTTCCATGGGGGGCTTTATCCCTTTCTTAGGGGCTTTATCCCTTCTTGGTCTTCCTTTGCTCCTGGGATTGTCCATAGCTGAGTCCAGCAGCTCCCATCAACATAGGCCACCCCTGGGACAGGGATCCAGCAGGGATATTATGGGATGGTGGGAGCTGAGGGGAGGGGGCTGTGCTGACCCCCCTGTCCCCCTGCAGCACAAGTACACGTCCATTGCCGAGGTGCAGGTGCACATGGAAGAGGAATTCCTGCGCTCCCCACTGTCTGGAGTGAGTGTGGGATGGTTTGGGATGGGATGTTTGCTCTGCTGGGAAGGGGTTTCTCTGGGCTGAGGGTCTCCTGCCCTGGGGATCCTATCCCAGGGCTCCTGGGATGAGGTTTTCTGGTCTCTCCTGGCTCCAGGGGGAAGAGGAAGTGGAACAAGTCCCTGCAGAGATCCTGTACCAGGGGCTGCTGCCCAGCCTGCCCCAGTACATGGTGAGCTGGGAGCACTGGGATTCTCTGGGATCAGTCCCTTCCCAGTGGTGCCTCCCATGTTTATATCCCTGCCACACCCCCATCCCTGCTCCCCTCCCCTCTCCATCTCCCCCTGCTCCCCAGATTGCTCTCCTGAAGATCCTCCTGGCTGCAGCCCCCACCTCCAAAGCCAAGACAGACTCCATCAACATCCTGGCAGACGTCCTGCCGGAGGAGATGCCGTGAGTGCCCCGGGGCAGGGGGGTGGCATTGGCTGGGAAAGGAAGGGAAGGGGGGACAGGAGGGACCAGGAAGGGTTTGGGTTGGGACTGCCTGGCTGATGTGACCCTGCCCTGCTGCAGGAGCACGGAATCATGGAGTGGTTTGGGTGGGAAGGGGCCTGAAAGCCCATTCCAGGGGCAGGGACACCTTCCACTATCCCAGGTTGCTCCAACCGCCATCCAACCTGGCCCTGGACACTTCCAGGGACAGGGCAGCCACAGCTTCTCTGGGAAGTGCTTCCCAGCCCCTCCCCTCTCCCAGGGAAGCAGTTGCTGCCAGTGGCCCCCCTGTGTCCCCAGGACCACGGTGCTGCAGAGCATGAAGCTGGGCGTGGACGTCAACCGGCACAAGGAGATCATCGTCAAGGCCATCTCGGCCGTGCTGCTGCTCCTGCTCAAGCACTTCAAGCTCAACCACATCTACCAGGTTAGGGGGTCTGGATCCCCTCCCACCCCCCCATTTTGGGGGAATTTGGGCATGGGGAGGACCCTCCCTGGTCCCCCTTCACCTGCTTCTGCCCTCCCCAGTTTGAGTACATGGCCCAGCACCTGGTCTTTGCCAACTGCATCCCGCTCATCCTCAAGTTCTTCAACCAGAACATCATGTCCTACATCACTGCCAAGAACAGGTAGGGCGGGGGGGCTGCTCCCCTGCATCCCTATGGGCTGTGGGGAGAGTTCCTCTTCCTCTTCCTCTGCTTCCTCTTCCCTCTGGAGCCGCTCCCCGGGCGCAGGCACAGCGGGCAGTGCCCACCACAGCCAGTCTGCCATGGGTGGGAGGTGGGGTCTGCGTTGCCCCCCAGGCCAGGGGGGTCTGGGATGGATCAGTGGGGGCTCTGGGGGATCAGCAGGACCCCCCCCTCTCTTTCCTGCAGCATCTCTGTCCTGGACTATCCCTACTGTGTGGTGCACGAGCTGCCGGAGCTGACGGCCGAGAGCCTGGTGAGTCCAGCTCTGCCAGTCCTGGTGGGCTCCCCAGGGCAAACCGGGGCTCCCCCACCCAGCCCTGGCACCCTCAGCACTCCTGTGCCCCTGGGGGCTTTGGGGAGGATGGCAGATCCCTGCTGGGGGTCAGTTCTGGGCCCCTCGGGATGAGGACATTGAGGGGCTGGAGCATGTGCAGGGAAGGGAACGGAGCTGGGAAGGGGCTGGAGCAGCAGGAGGGGCTGAGGGAGCTGGGGGGGCTCAGCCTGGAGAAAAGGAGGCTCAGGGGGGACCTTCTGGCTCTGCAATCCCTGACAGGAGGGGGGAGCCGGGGGGGTCGGGCTCTGCTCCCAGGCAACAGGGACAGGAGGAGAGGGAACGGCCTCCAGCTGTGCCAGGGGAGGGGCACTTGGACATCAGGAGGGATTTTTTCCTGGAAAGGGTGTTCAGGCCTTTGCAGGGGCTGCCCAGGGGGATTTGGAGTCCCCACCCTTGGAGGTGCCCAAAAATCCTGCGGATGTGGCATTTGGGAACAATGGTCAGGGGTGGCCGTGGCAGTGCTGGGGGATGGTTGGACGTGGTGGTCTGGGAGGGCTTTTCCAGCCTTACCAATTCCATGAGTGGGTGATTCCATGCCTGAATACTCTTTGGACAATCCCCCCACAGCCTTTGCCCATCCCTGCTCCCTTCCCTGTCCTGACCCTGCCTGTCCTCCCCGCAGGAGGCCGGAGACAACAACCAGTTCTGCTGGAGGAACCTCTTCTCCTGCATCAACCTCCTGCGCATCCTGAACAAACTGACCAAGTGGAAGCATTCCCGCACCATGGTGAGGGCTGGGAATGCTCTGCAGCTCAGCCTGGCTGCACTGGGATCTCACTGGGGCCGGGGAGCACCTGGTGGCAACCCAGCCCTCGGTGGGGAGGGAGAGGGGAGCGAGGGGGGATGGAAAGGGGAGAGGGAGCTGAGGGAGGGGTTGACACAGGACCCCATCCCACCCCATCCATCTCACCCCACCCCATCCTACCCCATTGCATCCTGTCCCATCCCACCCCACCCCACCCATCCCACCCTCTTCACCCCGTCCCATCCCATCCCATCCCACCCCACCCCTCTCCCACTCCATCCACCCCA
>NW_020956392.1:15181-31015 GCF_003031625.1 Empidonax traillii
TTCCCCCCCCACCCCCCGTGTCCCATGGCAGATGCTGGTGGTGTTCAAGTCGGCTCCGATCCTGAAGCGGGCGCTGAAGGTGAAGCAGGCCATGCTGCAGCTCTACGTGCTCAAGCTGCTCAAGGTGCAGACCAAGTACCTGGGGCGCCAGTGGAGGAAGAGCAACATGAAGACCATGTCAGCCATCTACCAGAAGGTCCGGCACCGCCTCAACGACGACTGGGCCTACGGCAACGGTACATCCTGGCACCCCACAGCATCCCACGGCATTCCCATGGCATTCCCAGGCATTCCCACGGCATTCCCACGGCATTCCCAGGCATTCCCATGGCATTCCCAGGCATTCCCACGGCATTCCCACGGCATTCCCATGGCATTCCTGATACGTTCCCGCTCCGGGGGCTCTTGCCCGTGGGGTGGGGTGACCTTGGCTGGCTGACCTTGACCAGTTGACCTTGACCAGGTGCCCACCAAGCTGCTCTTCCCAGTTCTTTCCCAGCTCTTCCCAGCTGTTCTGGTTCTTTCCCAGCCATTCCCAGCCCTTCCCAGCTCTTTCCCAGCCCTTTCTACCGCTTCCCAGCTCAGTCAGACCCAGCCCAGCCGAGCCAAACCCAATCCAGCTGAGCCAAACCCATTCCAGAGGTCTGGGATGCAGGAGGGATTCCGGGTGGAGGCTTTGCAGGGCTCAAGGGCTGTGCCAGGTCCCTTAGGCTGAAAACCTTGGCTTGTACCCTAAATCGGGCTGGAACAGCAGGTTCAGTACCCCCCATGGCCCTGTCAGGATTTGGGAGGGGAGGATTTGTCAGGAGGGGAGGATTTGTCAGGAGGGGACACTGCGGTTTTCTGGGACTCGTTTTTGGCCCCAGGGGTCTGAACCAGCAGCACCTCCTGTTGGAGATGCTCTGGAGCTGCCGCTCCCACCCTTGCCAGGACCTACAGCCCCTTTTCCCTGTGCCCTGAGCTGTTTGCTCTCTCTCCTGCCCAGACCTGGACGCCCGTCCCTGGGACTTCCAGGCCGAGGAGTGCGCCCTGCGCGCCAGCATCGAGCGCTTCAACTCGCGGCGCTACGACCGCGGCCACGGCAACCCCGAGTTCCTGCCGGTGGACAACTGCCTGCAGAGCGTGCTGGGCCAGAGGGTCGACCTGCCCGAGGACTTCCAGGTCAACTATGACCTGTGGCTGGAGAGGGAGGTGTTCTCCAGGCCCATCTCCTGGGAGGAGCTGCTGCAGTGACGGGACAAACACACACACACACAGGGGGTGGGGATGGGGCAGCTCTGCAGGGCGGGTGTGTCTGGAGGTTTTGGTGATGGGGGGGTGGTTTGGGAACAGGGTGGGGCTGGGGGGGGTCCTTGCTGAGGTGCCATCCTGCCTTTGTGCCCCGTTCCAGCTCATCCCAGAGCTGAGGGGGGGGGCTTGCCCTGGGGGGGTTCCCGGTGGGTGGGGGGGGGGTCTGTAGATCCAGGGATGTGCCCTCCACCTGGGATCTCTCCAGCCCTGGGTGGGATGTGCCCACCACTGGGTGGATTTACCACCCCCCCCCAGGTTTGTGCCCCCCACCCTGAGGTTGCTGTGAGGGGCACCTGCCCCTCCCCAGTGCCCCCTCCATCCCAAAAAAAAGGGGGGCAGGTGGCAGTGTGGGAGGGGGTCCCTTGGGTGGGACAACAGGCTGGCCCTGCCCAGCCCCTGCTGGGGGGCTCGAGGGGCTGGGGGGGTGTCCCCTCACCCCCGGGGGGAGGATGAGCTGTATATAAATTATATATATTTGGTGATACCTCTGCCCTGAGTGTGCCCAGGCTCTGTCTGTGCCCCCCACCCCGAGCTGGGAGGGGGGGTCCTCATCTCCTCCCTGTCACCCTTCCCGACCCACAGGGGTCCTGAGCCGTCCCCAGAAGGTTTAATGTTCCCCCTCCTTGTGGGACAAGCTCAGGGCTGAGGCTGTGGAGCTCCAGGAGTGAATCCAGCCCCCATGGACACAACAAACCCCATTCCCAGAGCCCACCCCAGATCCAGGTGGGAATCTCCCTCCCCACCCCCGCTGGACTTCGTAAGCAGTGCCAGAGCCGTAAATAAGTTATTAAAAATGTGTTTTATTGCTAAGAAATGAAGAACCAAATCCCCCCTGCCAGGACAGGGGGGTGAGATGTGGAGGGGGGGGCACCAAGCTGTACCAGGTTTGGGCTGAAAACCCTGGGGATTGGCCCAGACTGGGCTGGAGCAGCAGGTTTGGTGCCTCCCCAGGAGGGGTTTCAGGTGCCCCACCGGGGTGTGTGTCCCCCCCCTCCCCCAGTCAGGATGGGACAGGGAGACATCACAGTTTTGGGGGGCGTTTTTGGCTCTTGGAAGGACTTGGGGTGACTCCCCCCAGGACCCCCAGAAAAGATGAAACGAGTTGGATGCAATGAGGTGACCCCCCCCCTTTCCCCCCCAGGACTGGCCATACAGGCACCACCACTCAGACCCCCCCCAAAATGGGGACCCCCACCCCCCCAGATCGACCAGTTGTGCCCCCAACACTCCACTTGAGGTGGGGGGTGAGTCCCACCTGGGGGGATTAAAGCACCTCCCCACCTCATCCCTCCAAGGGGTGACAGGTGACCCCCCTCCCAAGGGAAACAGGCTTCAATTTGGGAATCTTTACCCCCTCAGCCCCCACCCCATGGATTTATTGCCCATCCCAGGGGGCTCCAAGTGCTCCAGAACTGGGGCTGTGCCAGGGCTTGTCCTGGGGTCTTATTTCCCCCCCTAAAAGGGGAGCAGAAAGGACTGGGGAGGGGGGGCTTTGGGGGCTCCTTGAACACAGCTCTGCCCCCAGTAACCCCCCCATGATCACCAGTAACTGTCCCAGTGCAGGGGGGGCCTTCCCAGTATGGGACTGGGAGTGGAAGAAGCCGAAGAGCCCAATTTCTGCCAGTGCTGGTTGCGCTGGGAGGGGGGTGTGAGCAGCCAAATTCCAGCTGGGGAGGGCAGAGGAGCCCCCAAAACACCCTGTGTCCCCTGCCAGGGCATGGGGGCTGCAAACCACCGGGAATCTCCATCAAACCCCCTCCATCAAAGGTGCTTGGAGGGGCTCAGGGAGCCGCTTTTGGGGTCCTGAGCTGCCAGTGCCACGCCGGGAGGTGGTGGGAGGGGGTGTGACCCTCTTCTCTCCCCACAGCCCCCCTTTAGCCTCCCCAGAGCAGCAGCGTCGCGCTGGATTCAGGAAAACTGGAGATCCTGGAGATCGGGATGTGTGTGTGTGTGTGTGTGTGTGTAGGGGGGGAGGTGATCCCACCACCCCGCTCCCAAATCCTGGTGCCGGGGATGGGGGGGAGGAGGATCAGGTGGCCCAGCCCAGCAGGTTCCCGGCCCCCTCCTTGCTCTTCATCCTCAGCGGCAGCAGCGGGGGCGCTTTGTAGTCGTGCTGGGGGGTGGGGGGCTCGAAGGGGTGGGGGGCCAGGCCCGGGGGGGGCAGCCCGTGCAGGGAGTAGAGGCCGCTGATGGCGGGGGGGGCTCCGGGGGAGGCGGGAAGGGCCACGAAGCCGTTGCCGTGGGCGGGGGGATACGGGGACAGGCAGGGGGACGGCAGGGGCTCGGCGGGCAGGAGCCCCGGGGGGCTCCCAGGGCTCGGCCACAGGTTGTTCTGCAGCTGAAAAAAACCAAAATAAATAATAATAATTAAAAAACAAGCCCAAAGCGAAACTGCGGGGGGGGGGGGGGGAAAGGGGGGGGGGGGGGGGGCAAAGGGAGGTGAGGGTGGGTATGACACCTCTCCTCTCCCCTCAGATCCCCCTCGTTCCGTCTTGAATCGCCCTTAGATTCTCCTTCACATCCCACTCACTCCCTCTGACATCCCCCCTCCCCCTTGGATCCCCCTAATCCGCCCTTGGGATCCCTCTTATCCCGCCTTGGGCCTCCCTCATTCCCCCTTCGGATCCCACTCAATTCCCCCTTTGGATCCTCCTCATTCCCACCCCCCTCGGATCCCTCTCACTCCCCCCTCAGATCCCCCCAAACCCCCTTGGATCCCCCATATTCCCCCTGGGATCCCCCTCAGTTATTTTTATGCTTTTCCATATTTGGGGAGGGCAGTTCTGTAGAAAAGAGAGAGGGGGGGGAGGGGTCAGGAAGCACTGATGGGGCTCTTAAGAGGGGGGGACACCCCAAAACCTGCCCCGAAAGGGCACAACCCCACGGGAGATGGAGTGGGACACAGAGCAGCTTCTTTCCTGCGTGTGGAAAAAAATGCTCTTTTCCCTCTTTTCCATCCAGAGCCATCCTTTTCCCGAGGGTGGGGGGAACCGCGGGGTTGGTGGGGGAGAAAGGGCGGGACTGGGCGATGCGGGACACCCCCGGTTGGGTGGGACGAGCCCCCTCCCCCGGGAAATGGGGGAACATCTCTCACCTCCTGCATTTTCCCGTAACGTTCCCGTTTCCGCCACTTGGCCCGACGGTTCTGGAACCAGACCTGGGGATGGAGGGGGGGTTGCTGAGGAATGGGGACCCTCCCCCCGCTCCCCTCAGCCTCTCTGCCCGAGATCCACCCTCCTTCCCGCATGGAAAATGCCTGGACGCGGTGCCAGCTCCTCCCGGAGAGCCGAGCTGAGCGCAGGGACCCTGCCCGTGCCTTTTCCGCTCCAGACAGCGGGAACGGCTCTTATCCCGCCTGGAAAACCATCAGCCCCGCTCCGTGAGTGGCTCTTTCCCCTCCCTGGCGCTTCGGAGCCTCGTTTACACCACATTTTGCTGCAGGACGAGGCGGTTTTGGGGTCCTGGTGTCCCTCTGTACTGGGGTGGGGGGATCTCTGGTGCTCCCTGGGGTGGGAGCGGCTCCAGCGGCGTCTCCCGGGGAGGAGGAAGGAGGAGATCGGGATACCTGGCTCGGGGCTCCCGTGGTTACAGGTGATTTCCTCCAAATCCACCCCAAATCCAGGCCCCGCTGGGTGGGCGCTGGGTGGGTTCAGACTCCGGGGGGCACATCCTGAGCCTTGTCCCCGCTCCCACCCCTGGGAAGGGCAGTTCCAGCTCCCCGTGGGAACTCCCTGCCTTCATTCCCTCCCTTCTGGGTGCCTCCTCCAGACTCCTCTTCCCACCTGGAGTCACAATTTCCCCCTGGAGACACTTCTGGAAGCAGCTCCCGGGGGGTGCGATGCCGATGGAGCGCGGGATAAGGGTCGGGCTCATCCTGCGCCACATCCCAGGATGTGGCACCCCCAGCCCCGCCCGTGCCGAGCTCCCGGGATCCCTCCTGGGCTGGGAATGACGGATTCAGGCGGGGGGAGGGATGCAGGTTGGCAGCGACCTCCCAAATTTTGGCTTCTTCCCACCCCTGGGGTACTGGAGAGAGGGGAAAAGGGGCAGAGTTTTAGAGGCAACTAGCGCCCACATCCCAGCGGTGGGTGACGGGCACACTGAACAAGAATCCCCATCTGGGATTTAGAGTAATCCTGGGAAAACCAGCTTCCACCTCGGCATGGAGGAGGGGAAAAACACCTCCTAGCCCTGCCTGGGTGTCCATTCCCAGCCCTCTGGAGCCAGAGGTCCGTTCCTCACCTGCACCCTCGCCTCCGTCAGGTCCGTCCGCATCGCCAGCTGCTCCCGCGCGTAGACGTCGGGATAATGCGTCTTCTGGAAAACCTTCTCCAGCTCCTCCAGCTGGAACGTGCTGAAGGTCGTCCTGTTCCTCCGCTTCTTGCTCTTGCTCTTGCCCAGGGGCTCGGGGAGCTCGGGGACCCCGCGGTCCCGCAGGGCACCCAGGGGTGCTGCCAGCGGGCACCCCAAATCCCCCGGGGCTCTGTGGGGGGCCCGGCAGGCTCCGGGAAGCGTCTGGAAGCCACTTTTGCAGCCCTTCTCACCTGGGGGGGAGGCACAGAGGGTGTCAGTGAGGACACAGCCCCATCCCAGCCCTCATCCCAAGGGATTGGGAAACGGCTCCGAGAGGAAGGACACGCAGCGGGGCAAATCCATCAGCGGGGAGGGCAAAATCCCGCTCGAGGCGTGGGAGATGAGGGCAGGAAAAGCCCCCCGAGGGGGTGGGAAAAGCCTGGATGGAGCAGCGGGGGTTCGGGGACCCACTGGGGGGTGTTGGGATGGGGGCGGAGAAGATGGACACCGGGTTGTCTTGCAGACGGGGCTTAAATCCCCCCCGTTCCTCTCCCGGTTCCTCTGCTCGTCCCTCTCCTCCCGCTCCCTTCCCCTCCAGGGCAGAACCGAAGGACCTCCCAGCTCTGGGGGTATCGAGCCCCCCGAAAACTCTTGGAAAGGTGTAAAAAACACAACACCCCTCTTTTTGTTTGTTTGTTTGTTTGTTTTCCTGGAGAAGAACTCCCCCTGGGATGAGGGCAGGAAATTTGGGGGTTCTCCCCTTCCCCTCTGTGCTGCTGCGCCTCTGTGCGGGTGGGTGGGAAGGGATCAAGGTTCGGGGGTCGCCCCTGTCCCCCCGCGAGGGTTGTTTGTCCCCACGTGGGGACACACACAGAGCTCGGCGGCTCCGGGGGGGCTGTTGAGATCCCGAGGAGCCGAGCCGGGAAAGGGGGAGCTGAGGAGGGAATTAGGGGATGGGGGGAATGCTTTGGGGTCCCCCAGCAGCCGAGGGGACACGGGGAAGGAGAAAACCTAAAAATGCGGGGTTTGCCCCGATCGCATCCCAACCGGGAGCTGCAGGGATTTGGGGTTTCTGGGGGAGCGGATCACTGGCCCCCTCGGAGGGGCAGGATCAGGGGAATGCCCCCTTTGGAATGGATCCTCCTTCCCAGCCCTTTAACCAACGTCCCAAAGGAGCGGGGGGAATGGGGTCCCCAACCCCCCCAAACGAGCCTCTGCACCCCCCAAACCACCCCCTGAACCCCCCAAACCAGCCCCCCGAACTCCCTAAACCAACCCCCGCACCCCCCGAACCAGCCCCCTCCGCGGCCTTTTCCGGCCTTTCGGTTTTGATTTTTGGTTGTTTCCTAATTAAGGCAATTTGGGGGTTACGGCGCAGCCGAGCCCGGGTGCAGCTGCTTTGGATTAATGGGTAAATGGAATCTGAGGGGAGGTTTGGTGGGACGGTTGTTCCCCGTCCCTTCCCGCCCCCCCTCCCGGTACCGACCTGTCCCCGTGCCTGGTCGCGGATAACGGCGAAGGGATGAGGCCAAATTCCCTTTACCTCCCCATTTTGGCCTCCGAAAGGCTCGGCCGGGGGGTTTTAGTGATAAAAAACAAGCCCCACCAAAGAGCAGAGCGAAGGTAAAACCCCCCCGAGTATCACCAAAATCAGGGGAAATGCGACCAAAATAAACGCGCGCTGCACAAAGCACCGAGTTTGGGTTGTTTTCCCCCCCTTTCCAAAGGCAGCGTGGAGCATTTCCGAGCGGGTTTTGGCATCGGGGACAACTAAATAAATGCCCAGAAAGAAGGAAAAGGCAGGGAGGATCGGGATCCAGGCACGCAGCTCAATCAACACCGAGACAGGGGGGACAAAAGATGGGGAAAAGGGAAGGCAGAGATATTCCCCCTCCCATCTCCTTCCTAAACCGACACCCCCCGAAAGATTCGGCGGCGCTGGGGGAAGGGGCAGCTGGGGAACAGCTGCACAATTCCTGGGATAACGGGAGGGGAAAGGAGAGCTAGCAGGGATCATTAGCGAAGGGATGGAGGCGCGGAAAGGGCTCCCCGGAACGGCAGCAGGTAAGTGCTGCGGGATCGTCCCGGTATCGCCAACCCGCTGTTCCCGGGGTGTTCTCTACCTGTTCCCCATGAAGGGAAGGGGCCTTTGCTGGGTCCCACTTGGTTCCCATTTCCCCCCGCGTCGCTGCCTTTTGCTTCTCATATTAAAGCGAAACGGGGGATAAAAGGAGCGGGGGGTTCTCCGAGGAGCCCCCGACGGGCCCGGCCGGGACGGTGCGGGAAGAGCATCGGGGATGAACCTGGTCCTGCCCGAGCCTGGAGAGGGGAGCGGAGCTCCAGGAACCCCGAGCCGAGGGGCACCGGGAGCTCTGGAGTCGGGTACCGGGGGGGAGCCCCGGGATAGCGGACACCGGGAAACTGGGATTGTTGGAGCCCCGGGGAACCGGGAGCGTTGGAGTCCCGGACCCGGGGACCTCAGTGCTCTTCCAGCCCCGCTGTCCGGCCCTCCCCCCCGATCCCGGAGCCCCCCCGGCTGCTGCCACCGGTCCTGCCCGGGGCGTCCCGCGGAAGGGAAGGGGCGGCCGGGCGCGACTTTCCGGCCTCCTCCGGGGAACGGGGCCGTTCTCTGTCCCCAGCAACGGGCACCGACCCCGGTAAGGGGCTCTGTCTCCGCCGCTCCCCGCCCGGGCCGGTCCTGCCGTCGCAGCGGGGCCGGGTCTGTCCCGCCGCCTCTTCCCCCCTCCTTTCTGCAGAACGGGAACCATCCCGGACCCCCCGCTCTCTGTCGTGACACAGTCCCGGTCGCCGACACTCGGTGGCACCGGCGCGACCTTTACCGGCTCCGGTTCCCGTCGGGGGAATGCCCTGGCGGTCCCCGACGGGGCCATATCGCGACAGCGACCGCCTCGCTGAAGCCGTGGGGGAGAAGGTGGGCGATGGGACCCTCGGGGGGGGCGGGGGGGTCCCGGCAGAGCCCGCGGGCGGGGGCAGAGAGGGGCGAAGAGAAGCAGAAGGGGTCGGGAGGGGCTCGGCCGCCGCGCCCTCCCCCCCCATCACCCGGCGCTCCCCCGGTACCTGCGGGTACCCCGGGTGGGTACGGGGGCTTCCCATGGGCGGCCACGGCGGGGGGGCACGAGCTGGAGACCCCCGGGTACCGGGGCTGAGCCCGGGCCGGCGGGCAGCGGGCGGGGCGGGGGCTGAGCGGCGGCGGCCGCCGAGGGGGGCCCGGTGGGCCCAGGGCGAAGGCGGTGGGAGGCCGCGGGACCCCCGGGGGACCCCCGGGCCGGCGAGGCGGGGGGAAGGCCGGGCAGCCCGGAGCCTCCATGGCGCAGGTTGGAGGGGCCGGGGATGGGCGGCGGGAGCGGATTTTGTGCGAGGGACCGGGAGGAGGGGGACGTTTTTGGGGGGGGGGAGAGGGAGGGAGGGATCGCCCGGCAGCCCCCCCAGCCCGGACACCCCCACCCACCGCACCCCCCACTCCACAGTCACGTGCGTCGTCCCAAACGCTTCGTTAACCCTCTAATCCCAAATCCACCCCACCCCCCCCCGGGGGCTCTTTCCCGAGTGGGTCAGACCCTCCATCCTCGGGGCAGTGGTCGCGGGAGGAGCTCCGCTCCCCCCTCCCAGTGCTCCCGGTGTCTCCAAGCCACAGGAAGTGCCCAAGGCCCTTCCTTGACTTAAAACTCCATCCCTGTCCGCTGAGAGCTGCGAGAAATCCCAGCCACGGGGACAAACTTCCATTCTTCCAACGTCCTCTGGATTATTTTCCCCTTCCCAAGGTCTACGGGAGGAGTTGGTTCAGGGATGATTGTGAACCCGGGACATGGAATCCAGATCTGGAATACGGGATTGAGGGATGGTGGTGACCCCGGGCAAGGAATCCAGGCAAAATCACCCCGCTGGGACACGGGATCCAGGGATGACGGTGATCCTGGGACACAGCAGCCCTTGCAGCAGGAGCTGGGCGCTGCTGGGCTGGGTGGTCGTTGCTCCAAACACCGAGGAGGTCCCATCCTGCTTCCCACACGTCCCTGCCGTTGCTCCCACGCCCCAGGATTTGGATCCCTTCATCCCAGGATCCTGACTTTGGCTTTGGCAGTGGGGACAGAGCAGGTCAGAGCTCACCAGGACTTTTCCCCCTCCCCATTTTTACTCCTCTGCTCCCCAGGACTGGAGGTTTGCCTTGTTTGGGGTGAGGGGATCCAGTTTTGGGGGGAGTTTTTGCACACAACAAAGGGGGCAGATTTGGCATTCAAAGCCTCGGAGAGGGGATTAACAAAGGGCCGGGAGAACTGAGCAGAAATCTTGGCCCGGGGGGGTGAAGTTTTACCCTCCCTTTGCCGTTTTTCCCCCGGGCACAGCAATTTTCGCTGCTCCTTGGGCGTCATTCCCGGCTCCAGCTCCAGGGAAAAACCGCCCTGCAGGTCTGGGGGGCTGCAGGGCAGGGGATGAGCTGGGTGGGAGCAGCCAAAGGAGGCGGGGAAGGAGCCAGCAGATCCCAGATGCGTGTTGGGATAACACCCGCCATAAATAACGTTATCACTTTTATTGGTGTTGGTGCTGCCGGGGCAGGACCTTTATCCAGGCACCGGGAAAAAAAAAAAAACCAACCCTGGAATGATGAGACAATCCCATTTCAAAGAGTTCATGGCATAAATATAATGTCAGCCCCTCTGCCTGGGCTGGTGTGGTGTTTGGGAGTGTGGGGGAAATTGGTGGAGCAGCAGGAGAGATGGATTTGGGGTGTAAATCCCAGCTGGATTTTCCAGCCCCTGCTCAGGGAGAGACAAATCCTGGCCGGTTGCTCCAAGTTATTCTTTTGGAGGCCTTTGAGGGGCTGGTTTTGCACGGAAGGGGGATCTGAGAGGGCAGTGCCCCCTCCTCGCCCACCCTGGGCATTCCCTGATGGTGGAAATTCCCCAGCTGGAGCTGCCAGGACTTGTCCGGTTTTCCACCGCCCTCAGCTCCCTGTGTGCTGGAAACTGGTTAAATTAGGGCTGGGAGGCCTCTGGCACGGCACAGGTCATTAAACATCCTGAAACACAACTCCTGGAAAGGCTGCTCAGCTTTAACTCCTGGGTTTGTCACCGGTGTTCGAGGGGATTTTGGAGCAGGATGAGTCTCTCTACCTGGGGCAGGGCTGGGGAGCGGGACAGGCTTTGGAAAGGGATCCCTGGGATCCTCCTGGGCAGGTGGAGAGACCTGAGGCAGGTGGGGTTTGGGGGAGTTTGGAGCTGAAGGCAGAGTGAGGTTGGTGAGATTTTAGGGGGGGATGTTGATGTTGGTTCCTGGAGCTGCCGAGGAATTTGGTCCCTTCACCGGGCAGGATTCCAGGAATCTTCTGGACCTGCCACCAACCCTCTGCTCTGGGATTTCCTGTGTGTGGAGCCAGGCCAGGGGGTCTCATCCTCCTGGGTTTGGGAATCTCATCCTCCTGGGTTTGGGGGTGGATGTGTTGGGTGCTTTGGGACCAGGGACAAGGCTGACAGGTGGGTGCCAGGATGAGACTGACCAGGGCAGGGAGGCCCCCGTGGGGCTCCTGGAGCTCATTTACCATGGACCAGCTTATTTTTGGGCTCAGGATGATCCCCCACCCTGTCCTTGGCCGAAAACCTTCCAGGGAAACTTCTCCCAACATCCCAGTGCCCCACTCCGACACCTCCAGCTGCTGGGATGAGGAAGAGCTGCTGGGTCGGCTCTTGGATCGAAATGACCTTTTGTGGCCCAGTTTTAATTGGATTTACCACCAAATCCAATTAAAGGCGGCGTCAGCAGAGCCACCAAGTGCAGCGGGAGGACTCCAGAGGGATCCTCTGAGGGAAAACTCTTCCTGCTTTCGGTTTCTCTCTTCTTGTTGAGAGGAGGAATTTTTTTTTCTCTCTCTTTACATCCCATTGATTTTTTTCCCCGACTGGAGCTGCAGCTCCTCCGTTGGGATCACGGGGTGCCCTGGAGCTCTGCAGGATGGCAGAGCTCTGGGGTTTGTAGGAACACCCCCTGAGGCTTTCCCAGCGCGATCCAGAGCCTTGGGAATGCTGGAGAGGGGCTGGAGCAGTGCCTGACGAGCAGGGAATGGGCTTCTCCTTCCCTAGGGATGTGCTTTCCCTCCCAGCCCCGGAGTTGGGAGATGGAGGTGACCACCAGCATCGTCATCCGGGTCTGATTCCACCCCCTGGGCTTTCCCTCCTGGAGGGAGGGGTTTATTATTTTAGTTATTATTTTTTTTAAAGGATTTTTAACAGCTTTGGGAAGAAATCCCGGCCCTGGAAGCCAGCGGGGGAAAAGCTGTGGGTTCCTCTGGGGAGCAGGGGGGACATCTCAGCTCCACGTGAGCTCCAAGGGACAAGGGACAGTCCTGGTGGCATTTGGGGCCTCCATCCTGCGGCATTCCTGGTGTCGGGAGTTCCCGGCCCAAGGGACAGGGGGATGTTCTCCAGCTCTGCCCCTCTATCCCAGGGAAAAGAATTCCTGGCTCTTCTCCGCCTGGGGACACAAAAGGAGCCGGGACAGCTCACAGAGGCCTCCGTGGGTGAACCTTTTGGGGACGCCCGGGGGGTTCTTCCCGGTCCATCCACAGACTTTGTCCCTCTGCACGTCCCAAATATCCCAGAAAATCCTCTCATTCCCAACGTCCAGCTCCTCCCGGAGCTCCAGCCCCAGCTGCAGTTTCATTTTGCTCAGGAATGGGCGCCTTGGTGGCAGGAAAACAGACTCGAAATAATAAGTATTTCAATAATAAAGGGGAAATAATGAAGCCATTTCAATGCCTGTTTGTTTATTTGTAGGAAACAGATGTCCGTGGAAAAATATGTATTTGTAAGTTCGTTATTTTTAGATAAAATGTGCCTTTTATATATAAAAGTCCATGCATTTGTATAAAATCTACATAAAATAAACATTTATATAAAATATATGCTTTCCATAAAAACAGATATTTATATACACAATTGACATCTATTTTTTTTTGGTCGGTCACAACCCCAGGTTTATCCCACCAGAGCAAAAGCACAAACACGAATATCCCCCCACGTGGGTTCCCCGGTCACACTCGTGTCTCACAGGCACGTCTGTGGATTTAGAGCTGCCATTTAGATACAATTTAAATATTAAGATTACATTATTGAATTAATATTGAATACATAATACAATATATTAACATTTTATGTATTATTATATTATATATTTTATATAATATATATTATTTATATATAATATATATAATATATATAGACAGATAATGTATTATTAAATACACTATATTAATTATGGTATATTATACACGCTAGATTGCATTATATTAATTAGGTAATATTAATTGCATTCTATTTATTAAGTTATATTATTTTCTAACACCTTTTTTATCCCTGGAAACGCTCAAGGCCAGGTTGGAGCAACCTGGGATAGTGGAAAGCCGAAATGTGAAGAAGCTGTAAAGGTCCCTTCCAGCCCAAACCATTCCAAAACTCTCTAATTCCCTATACACACATTAATATTTTCATATAAATACGTGCTTAATTATTATTTCATATTGAAACATCAGGCCCCATTTATGTATTTATTTTTAGCCATACTGATAATTTAATCCCACGCAAATATATCATAATTTTGCCCACAAACGCCGTGTTTGTTCCCATAAAACCTCGTGTTTTCAGCACGGGGGGCACGAAAAACCGTGGAATTTTGCGCCTGGATGGCGGAGAGATGGGGATGAACATGTGGGAATCACATGCAAATAATCGCAGAAATCCCTAAATCAGTATAAATATATTAAATTTCTGCAGCTTCTACTTCCAGGGGCAGCGAGGAGGGATAACAGGCGGACCCCCCCCCCCCTTCCCCCAGCGCTGCCAACGGGGGGATTTTTCCATGAAAACAGCGAATTTCCCCACAAATTCCATTTTTAGCGATTTTTTTTTTTTTTTTTTTTTTTCTCAGTGTTTCAAAACCCGACGATCCCGTTTCCATTCCCGGCTCTGGATCCGGAGCCTCGATCGGTGCCAGCCGGGGCCGGGAATTGCTGATTCCACGGAGGGATCAAACGGCGGGGCCGGGATTTTATCCCGGCGGGAACTCCCGGTCCCGGCGCTTTTGTTTCCCGCTGCATTCCCATGGAGTTTTCCTTCGAATTTCCAGGACTTTTCCTTTGCTTTGCAATGAGGAAATCACGATAAAAAAATCGACGTTATTTTGGTTCGGCTCAAAACAACGCGAAAACTTTTTTATTTATTTATTTATTTTTATATTTTATTATTATTTTTTTTTGTCGCCGCCGGATTAAAAATCCCAAGCTTTTACAAATAAATGGAGTGGTGTTTTTGAGGAGCTGCGGGAATAAATCTGTTTAATTCCCTCGGGCTGCTCGAAAGGGAGGATCCGGCTCCGTCCTCGCACTCCGGGAATTCCAGCAGAGAGAGAATTCGGGTTCGTGGACTCAATTTTACACCGGGATTGCTCCACGGGATCCCTTCTCCCCTCGCCGTCCTGGAATGCCGGGACGGATTTTTTGCTTTTTTATTTTTTTTTAAAAAGGAAGATTTGTGCTTGATCCGTGCAGGGGAATTTCAGGCTGCTTTGGGAAGAGCCCATTTCAGGCTTGTTTTCCTTCCAGCTGCTCCAAAAATACGTATTATAGAGGGGATTAAAAAAAAAAAAGGGGTGGAAAGGAAGCCTGGAAGCGGCAGCGAGTTGGGATTTGGGAGAGGTGCTGGGGCTGGGTGTGTTTTTGAGCCATTAATCCCAGAAAAAGTTGTGTAACTGGGAGCGAAACGGGTCTTTTTGACTCCCAAAATATCCGATAGCGCCTGGAAAATCAGGAAGGGACGGAGGGAAAATATGGGATTTATCCCATCTGTGAGTAAAAGGAGTTTATTCCAATATTTTCTTTGCTGGGAAATGGTCGGATTCGAACGGGTTAGAGTTTGTTTTCTTATTTTAGAGTGGCACTGGAGGGTTGTAAATCTCAAATATTTGCTTTAAAAAAAGTAAATGAGATCACTTTGGATTTAAGAGCGACACAACCAGGAGCAGGATCCGGCCCTGGGTTACCACAGCGGCTGGAAAAAAAAAAAAAAAAAACAAACAAAAAACGGGTGTAAATCGGATTAATTTGGATTTTATTGCGGATTTATGCTTCCCGTGGGATGCACAACTGCCTGGCTGGGGGGAATTAATTCCCGGGGGGGGGGGTGGGGGTAGAAATTTATTCATTTGGGGGGGTAATTAATTATTCCCATGGTTGGTGCAGGGCTGGGCTGAGCCTCCTGTTGGATCCGGGTTTCCACGGGGTGACCCCGGGCAGAGTTTGGTTTTCCTCTGGAAAACGACCGGAAAATGGTGGAAATGGGGGGAAATGGGGGGAGAAAAGCGAAAAGGGAGGGGATGGTTTGGGAGGCGGGAGGAGCGGGGGGGTCGCTCCTGGCCGTGCAGGAAGGGCTGAAACAATTCCCTGATCCCGGCAGGGATCGGGAATAAACCCGAACCTTTCCAGGAATCAGCGCTGGAAGGAGCAAATCCGAGCGGCTCCAGCTTCTCCCGGAGTGTTTGGGATCGGAGGGGCTCTGCATCCCGATGGGGGCATTCCCACTGGGAATGCACAGGGAGAGGGACCCAGACCGTGCCTGGGGGCATCCCAGGACGTTCCCCCCACTCCGGGGGCTCATTCCAACCCCATCCCTCCCCAATTCCCAGCCCAGCCATGCCGGGAGCCCATCCCAAATCACCCGAGCGAGGGCCCTGATCGCGCTGCCCCCAAGGAATTCCCTGTGGGATTTGCGAGCACAAAACTCTTTCCCCAATGCCCCGGGGGGGGGTTTATTCATCCCATCCCTTAATGAGCAGCTTCCAGCTCCCAGTAAATCATACGCACCGGGAAGGGTGAAATCGCTCTCCATAAATCAGATCTGAGGCTGACAAGGACTCCCCGCGTCATTATCCCGGCGAGTTTCGGAGCTCCCAGGTACCCATAAATCTGGGAGTAATCATTCCCGACAGCGAGGCAGCAAAAACACCGGAAAAAAAAAAAAAACCAAAAACGTTTTCTTCCCTTAAAAATGTAAATGGGAAATTTATTGTGGGGGAAAGGAAAAGTTTTGTCCGGAGAGTCCGTGACAAGCGGTGGGGTGGGAGCCACTCCCCGGGAGATGCGGGGGGATGGCATCGCCTTGGGATTTCTGGGATAAATTCCTTGCAGCCCCTAAAAATTAAGGCAGATTTTTTTTTTTTTTCCTGGGGTGAAACATGAGGGAAAAA
>NW_020956392.1:31493-52398 GCF_003031625.1 Empidonax traillii
TTTTTTTTTTTTTTCTTCTTCTTTTTGGTGGCAGGAAAAGGAGCCGTCCCTGGGTTTTCTCACTGCTCCTGCTCCTGCTGGATGTGGAACGGGAGCGCCCACGGGCGATCCAGACGGGTGGGAGATGCTGGACGTGTGTCCTTTACCCTCGTGGTGCCAGCAAGGAGACGCCCCACAGGTTGTAAATCCTCCCCCCTCACCAGCTCTTCCTTGGCTGGTTCGTGGGTGGATCGGGAATGTTCGGTCCCAAGGGAGGCAGGAGAAGGGAGGTCGATCCCAAAAAACCCCCTTGGGGCATTCCAGGGGTTGTTTCTTCCCTCCCTCCTCACCGCGTGCTTCCCGCTCCTCCCGGCCCTCCAAGGACAGGAGCAGCACGAGCTCCTGGTTTTCCATGACGGGATTGTCCCTGTTGGGATTTCAAGGGGTTTTGGGGGGATGTTTGGACCTGTCGGGATGAACGAGAGGTGACAGCTCTGAGAGCTGGGCTGGGGGGGGGAGGGGGAGCCGCGTGGAAACCAGGGGGGGTTGTCAGGGAATTCCTCCTTCCCAGTGGATCCACCCACTCCCACGGGACACACCCACGGGAAGGAGCAGTGGGAAGGGGAGATTGGAGTGTCCAACAGCTCAGAGCAGTGGCTGGATGGGCACCCAGGATGGATGGATGGCGGGAAGAGATGAACACTGAGAATAAGGCAAGAGCTGATCCCGGCAGCGTTCCAGCTCGGATGTGGTTGGGAGATGCTTCTACTCCAAGTTATTCAGGCTGAAGGGCTCCCGTGGGACACCCGTGTGGGTCTGGGGGGGGTGGAATCCTTCATCACCTCCTTCTGCAGAGCCCTGCAGGGGGTCCCCCAATCCCACGGAAACCAAAAGAAACCAAACCCAGGGACTTGGGACAGCTCCAGGGAGCCGAGAGGGCACCAGTGGGGACAACCCCACGGCTGCAGTGGCTGAGTTGCCACGCTGGGCAATGATATCCCCCAAAATGTTGTGTCCCACTGCTGGCCCCGCGGTGACCGGGGGGGCTGCCGGGCCCAGGGCAGGGCAAGGATCGTAATTCCCGGCTCCTGGGTTCCTCCCCACCCCTCGCCCCCTGCTCCCCTGACCTCGGGAGGTTTTCCTTGAGCTCGGCCAAGGCTGATAAGGGGAACCAGAAACAGCTTTGACCTTTCAACTGCAAATCTCTCCCCCCCTCCAAGGAGCCCCGGGCGGTTCCGTGGCTCAAAGGCCCCTTGATGGGAAATAAAAGCCGTGCCGTTGGACTTTGAAGGAATTCCACCCCCACCTCCCCAAAGAAACCTCTTAGGGGCCTCCAAAAAAAGCCCCGCTGAGGGGCACCAGGTGGGTTTGGTGCTGGTGAGGAGCGGGGAGGGGTGGGAGAGGTGCTGTGGGTTGATGATCATCTGCAGGGTTGGTCTTCTGCTTCTTTCCTTTTTCCTTCCCCTTGGGCTGCTGCTCTCACCCCTGGGGACCCACCGATGGAGTGCAGAGATTTTGGGAAAGCTGGGCAGCTCCTTTGCTCTTCTCTGGGAGCGAGAGACCCTGATGGTGATGGGACTTGACCCCTGCCAGCTCCAGGGCTGGGGAGGGACAGATCCCCCCGACCGAGGCCTGAGGGGTGGAACCAACTGATCTTTAACGTCCCTTTCAGCCCAAACCGTGCAGTAATTCCCTAATTTCCGTGGATACACGGCATGCCTTGTGGAAGCAAAGCTCCATCCCTGCTCTCTCTGCCACCCCAAAGCAGAGCCAGGCACGGTGACATTCCGTGGCTGAGCTGGGAAGGTGTTGGAGCTCATTAACTTCTTGGAGCCGGTTAATTGGTACAAACACATCAGCAGGAGGCAGTGGCAGCTCCGGAGAGGGAACTCCGAGGGGATCGAGCAGAGGTCCCGCTTCGCCCAGCGCGTGGTGTTTGGATCCTCGCAAGGGGATTAAGGATCCTGGGATCGCATTCCCATCCCCGCAGGGCCGCGTGTGAGCCTCCTGGGTGGATTGTCCTGATCCATTCCCCAAATATCTCCTGTTCTGGCTGCCGTTCCAGCTTTCCCCTGCGCGGGGTGTTCACCGACAGCAGCAGCCGTGGTGGGTGATGGGGATGAATCCCGCAGGATCGGGCCCCAAACACCAGCAGGTTCCCCCTATCGCCTCCCTCACCAACCCGATGCTTTCCCTGCCCTCGCTGAACCCCATCAAGGGCTCTTCAAAGCCTCGGGAGCAGCGGGGAAGGGAAGGGAAGGGGGAGGGAAAACCCGGAGCAATAAGTGGAGGCGACTCCTCCAATTTGGAGGGAGAGGTGCCTTCCTCCCGCTGCCCCAACAGCCCGCAGCGTTTTCCCATTAAAACTCGGTGCCCAGACCAGTTGGAGAAAGAGGGGAGAGCCAGGATCAGCCCCTTCCTGCCCCGAGACAAAGGTGAAAAACTCCCGGAGCAGGGATTGAGGAGTCAGCAGCAGAGCCTGGAGGGATGACCCGGAGAACCGAGATCCCAGGATGTGAAACCTCTGGGGAAAGTCATCAAACTGGGGTGATTCGGGCGGGGAAAAAACGGGTGTTTGAATGGCTGGGCCTGGGGAAAAAGGATGCTGGGGGGATCCACGTTCCTCGTGGGAAACGGGCTGTTCTGGGGGCAAAGCGGTGATTTGGGATTGTGTTTTTTGGCGCTGCCTCTTCCGAGCACCTTCAAAGGCGCTTCCCCACCCCGGCAGAGCCCAAAGGGTGGAGGGAGGAGCCGGAACAGGAAGGAGGAGGGAGCTGGGGATGGATGGACCCCCCTGGCAACGGGTATTTAGGAGCTCATTTGGGTGCCGCAGATCCCGGCGCGTCCACCGGGTGGGAACTGCCCCACGAGCGGGATCTGACCCGCACCAGCAACTCCCCGTCCCTCCCAGCAGCATCTCTGCCCGTCCCTCCACCCTCCCCTGCTCGGGGGGTTTTCTCCCGGCCCCTTTTTTTTGGGAGGGTGTTGCTTGGATGAGAGGAAATGCCCCCGTCCCCCCCCACCCCGCCCCCAGGGACACGCGTGACCCGTGGGATGGCGGGGTTTAATCGGTCCCAGGCACAACATTCCCGTGGCAGCTCCATCCCTTCAGCTCCTGGGGGGAAGAAGGAATAAATCCAGGGAGGCTTTCCCCGGAATTAACCCCCCTGCACGAGGAGTCACGGCTGTTATCCCAAATCCGGAGGCACCTGGGGATGGGGGGGAAGCAGAATGACCCTCTGTGTTGCCTCCCCTGCCCGAGGGGCTGGGAAAGGGTTATCCCATTGGGAAAGGGTTATCCCATCCTCTCACCCCGGCTGGAGCCAGGCCCGGGGACCGGGAAGGGGGGAAGTGGCGCGGGGAGGGTCGATGGGCAGCGGGGAGGGAGGAGGCGGGTGCAGCGTCTTCGCTTTGCTCTCCATCCCTCCTCTCACCCCGGCTCTGCAGGAGGGGCAGAGCACCAGGAGGGGATGCTCCGAGCAGGATTTCAGCATTCCCTCTGGATCCCGTGGTGCCTGGGAATGTTTTTGGCACGGGGAGGCGCAGAGACTGCTCTGTGTGATTTAATCACCTCCCCTAACTCAGCCCCCAGACTCGCTGACCCCGTGGAGGTTGGATGGTCTTCCAGGCTGAGATGCAGCCTTTGATTCCAGCAGGGCCAGCTCCCAGCTCAGCCAATTCCCAGGATTCATCCCCCTCTCTACTCTAACCGACTAACACCACCACTGCTGGGCAGGGTTTATCCAAGGGAGGAGTGAGGGCTGTACCCAAACCCCAAAACGGGATGGAAGGGTGGCAGAAATGCCCAAAATTCCCCCCAGCAGGGTTGGTGACCCCAGAGGGACCCGGGCTCTGTCCTGGCAGCTGCTGATCCAAAGGCATCGACCTCCCAGCCCCATCCTGGCTCCCAGGGCCTCCCATCAGCCCCAATTTCCTCCAGCCCCGGTGATAAGAGGCTGATCCTCAGCCCTGGAAATCCGATGCCCCGGTGTGAGGGAACACAGGTCCTGGGGGACTGTGGCAAAGAGGCTGAGAATGAGCAGAGCTTCCTTCTTTCCCTCCTTCCCATTGCCAGAAAAAAAAAAATCCTTTTGGAAGGTGGGTGTGGCCTGAGTGCTGCTCGCTGGGATCACCCTGAGCTGAGCTTTTAAAAGCCTCCAGGCTCACCTGCACCACCAAAACACCCCCAAAATATCTGGGTGCTCCTCGTCATGTTGTGGTGCCAACAGCTTTTTTTATTTTTTTATTTTTTTTTTCCCCAGGCTTTGTTGCTGAATCCCAGGGACTCGTGGATCCCACCTGCTCCCTGGGAATATCCAGGTCAGGGATGTTCCCACCTTCTCACCCCCTCGTTTGGGGCCTGGTCTTGCCCAAAATTGGGGAAGAAACTTTAAAATCTCTCTCAGGCTTGGTCTGGGAGCTCAGACAGGGTGTTGTGGGTTTGCCTGATTCAGGGGCTGGTGGGATACTGGTTTTACTGGGTTTGAACTGGGTGTCTTATAACACCTCAGCCCTGGACCCGAGGAGCTGAGTAGTTCCAGTGTGTTTATTCCCATCTTTTATTGTCCTGGCTGTCCCCTGCCTGTGCTGTGATGTCGCTCTGCTCTGCTGGTCCTGGGGGCTTTCTCCCCCTGCAGCTGCTCTTGGATTTGGGGTGAATTTCCCCCCAAATTTTCAGGTGTCCCTGTGCATTCTGAGCGGGTGTTTCAGCCTGGGGGGGGCTGCACATCCCAGGCCCGACCACGATGGACAGAAACCATCTCTGCTGGAATTGGTTCAGCTCTGGCACTGCTGCTGAGGCAGGAAAAGTCAGCCACCTCCCCAAATCCACTCTGCTGTAGACAGTGCCCTGCTTGGTGAATCCAGAGCTGATCCGTGCCCAAGAACTCACACTAATTTAATTTCTGGTTCATCCCTGTGCCAAAGCACCGCAGCGATTGAACTAAGCTGATTTTCTCGAGGAATTCCTTGCTTGGGAGCGCTGGAATCCTCGGCTCTGCTGCCAGAGCCCTCGGGCAGTTTTGGTTCCTCGAGGGTGGCTGTTCCCGTGGGATCGTACCCGGCTGGAAGAGCCGGATTTTACCCCAAAGGATGGCAGGTTTGCCTTCCCTCCCCTTGTCTTGGCCCCGTCTCCGTTCCAGAGGGACCCACGGGCTCTGTGCAAGGGCTGGGGGGTTGTTTGCAGCCCCGGGACGGAGCGGGGGATTTGGGATCTGCATCACACTCGTGTCTGTGCCCGACGTGGCCCACACAGGGGCAGGGCACGTGAGCCGGGGCCGAGCCCGCCGCGGGAGAAATCCCGGCTGAGCGGCCAAGATCTTCATTTGTTCCACCCAAATAAAGTGCCAGCCAGGATTACTGGGCGGTATCCAGGGACACGGCGATGCCTCGGAGCGCGGGAATGCTGCGATCCCAGCGGGAATCCCTCCGGACCAGCCCCGGGGGGAGATGAGTGCGGCGATTCCCGTGGGCTCTGCGCGGAGGGGGTGGCAGAGGGGGTGGCAGAGGGGGTGGCAGAGGCTTTGGGGGGTCTCCCGAGGCTCACGGAGATGCTCCACTGCCATCTAGTGACAACGGGACCCGGCATAGGGACGGGCCCCTCTGGATCCTCCCTGCTCCTCCCGGAGTTGGGAGCGGGAGCAGAACCGTCTTCTCTTGGAAAAACGCGGTTTCTCCCTCGCGATTAATTCCTTTCCTCCAAGGACGGAGCGTTTCCCTGCTGGCCTTCCCACAAAACCCGGTGCTGGCACCTGCCTGGGCCAGGTTGGCTTCGCTGGAGGGGACGTGGCTTCTCCAGCCCTGAGAGTGCAAACACGACCTAAACATCTCCAAATCGGGCTGTTACACGTCAGAAACCCACCTTTTCCAAAGGGCCCGACGGGGCCTGTGCAGCTCTGGCTGTGGGTACCCAATTCCCTCCACCAGAACATCCCAGAGCATCCTCCTCCTCCTCCTCCTCCTCCTCCCTCATCACCGCCGTGAAATTATTTTAATGCCTTTAATATAATTAACACTAAACTGCCCAGCCCTGCAATTTCTCCTTCCAGCTGCCCATTAAACGTCTCCCTGCGGGCGATTACAAAGCAGGAAAAGGCCACAAATCCCAGCCCTGTGCTGGAGGAAAAGGAGGCAGCAGGACAGAGGACCCGCGTGCCGTTATCCCACCGCAATCCCAGATTTGCTTGGCAGCTCCTGGATCCTTAATCCACCCTTCCGCAGAGCTGGTAAGGTGCGTTGCTGCCCCATTCCCTGATTTTTGGAGGCGATTTCCTTCCCTCGTCTCACTCCTCAGTTTGCCACTGAAATCGCGGGAGGAGGGGACGCCTCCGATCTGTAATTATCTTTGCTTATGCTAATTGGGTAATTGGAGGAGGCGATTACCTGGGGGAACGAGGTGGGAAGAGGGACCGGCTCCCCCTCCCAGCTCGGTTGCTTCCCGGGATCCCTGGGAGGATCCCTGCCTGGCCCTGGGGTACACCGGGATAAGGGTCGCTGCTCCAGGCACCCCTTTCCCATCTCCCTTTCCCTCCTTTTCAGTGCTCAAACTCCTGATTCCCGGGGTTTATCCCGACAGCAGCGGCTCCCCAGGGAACATCAGTCTCCGTTTCCAACCCCATGTGTTCCCACTGGGAGAATTCCCCGTGCCGGGGTCAGAAACCCCTCCCACGGGCTCGCGTGTTTGCGGGTGGATGTTCCCAGAGCTGGGCTGACCCCCAACCCACCCCTGCTCCCTGAATGGATAAAAGCTTTACCCACGTGGATAAACCCTCCCGGGGTGCTGGAAAAGGGTGGGTGAAGCCCCCAGGGGATGGAGGGGGCACGGAGGGGAGGGCTCAGAGCAGGATTTGCTCCAAGGTGAAGGCTCCAACTCTCCTGTCGGTGCCCTCTGGTTGCATCGAGCTGCCTGCTGAGTGATCCCTTGGGACGGATTCACCTCCACTGCCCTTGGCCTCTCTCACCTCCACCCATGGCCCCGGGTCTGTCCCGGTCTTTTAGCTTTACTGGGATTTCAATCTCAAGCTTTCCCAAGGGAGGAATTTAAACCCCGGGAAAGGCACCTTTGCTGTGCTGGTGGCGCTAATCCTGTTTGGAAACGCTCTGGCGAGGATTTCACAGCCCCAAGGCTCATCCCAACCCCTCGGCTTCCCAACCAGACCCCTCCTGATCCCTGCTGTCCACTCACACCTCTGACACAGGAATAATGAGCTCCTTTTTCCCCCCTGAATCCCAAGCCCAGCAGTTCTGAAGGACACGAGGTGATTTCCCAGTGCTCCCAGTATGGAGCCCTGGAACGCCCCACAGGACTGCCCTGCAAAGCCTCGTGGTGCCAGGATTTGGGATCCACACGGAGACGTGGAGAGTTATCCCTGCCTTTTCCTCCTGGGATCGTCCCTGCTGCTTCCAAACAATTAAGAGGCTCTGATTAACGGGATTCACGGTGGGGAGGGGTCTCGTGGCTCCCACCTCGTGGGCTGCAGCCCCCCGTGATGGTGAGGACCCCCCCAACCCCACCCAAATTCGAGAGGCGGGGAATGTGGTTGCTGATGCTCCAGCGAGAAAGATCCCACCGCAAGGAAGGCAGGCCGTGCCCGGATTTTTTATTTTATTCTGGTATTTTGATTTTTATTCCCCTCTTCTGCCCGTTGGCACGGGTGATTCGGGGGGTGTGGGGACCCCGGGTGAGGGGTTCAGGGGGATCCCAGGCGGGAGGGCAGGGATGGGGAGCAGAGGGGAGGTGTTGGGGGCTGCAGAGGAGGGAGCAGCTCCAGCAGAAGACGCTGCTGGTGGAGAAGGGGGATAATTATAGCCCGGAGCAGAGCTTGGCAGCCCCAGGTGCACGTCAAGCGCTCGAACTGAGGCATCTTTAAAAAAAAAACCTGCGAGGGATTGGGAATCTGCCTGGTTGCGTGGAGCATCTGCGGCTCCTCCGAGCAGCTTTTCTCTCTATCTCCTGCTCCCTCGTGGCGCTGCCGGAGCAGGAGGTCCCTGGCCAGGGGGGGGAGGGGGTTTTGGTGCCGGTCCCGTCCTTGGCAGGCTCTGCTCTCCCAGCTCAGCCTCTCAAAACCCGGCTCGCCCCCCACCCCTGGGCTGCTCAGGCGGGGTCCGGGCTCGTCCCGCCCCATTCCCGAGTGCTCCCGGTGGCCCAGGCTGGTGCCGGGCGCCGGTTCCCATCCCTGCCAGCTCTGGCAGCGGAGCTGAAACGAGCCCGAGCAATTAAAAGCGCCGGCGGCAGATGGTCGGTGCCGTCTGTCTCCGCCGCCGCCTCCTCGCTCTTCCCTTTCCTCATCCCCCCTCCCGGCTCCTCTCACTCCTGTGGGTTTTTTTGCTGATTTATCCCCCACCTCGAGGGCTTCCCGACCCTTCTCCTGCGTCCCCATCTCTGTTTCCACCCCGAGCTGAGGTGCGCGGTGCGACCCCAAAGCCTCAGGGGAAGGAAACGCCTCCATCCGGGGGGGAAACTGAGGCACGAAGGGGGGTCTGGGAGCTGCTGCTTCCATCCCACCTTCCCCGTTCCAGCTGCAGGGATGGAGCCACGTGTTCTGTGTCCTTGGCTCCAGCTCCGAGCGTCCTTTTTGAAGGAGCTGTAAATTCCGGGTAAGACAGAGACGAAGGTTAAAGCGTCCTTAAAAAAATCGGCCTGGTTGAATGGTTTCTGTTTTATCCAGGTTCTCCCTGCACTCCCAAACTTCCCCCCGTGACTCAGAGCCCCCACTTCCCACCCCAAACTCCCCCCTTGATTCACAGCCCCCTCCCACACCCGTGGGTCGTGCTCAGCCCCCGGGGGGGGGGGTGTTTAAATTTCCAGGTGGGGCAGCCAAAACGGGGCCCGAACTCTCTGAAAAGGCCACGGGGCTTTGCAATCCCTTCTCCCGAACACGAACACCCCCCCGTGTCCTTCCCCCCCCCCATCCCCTCCCCGCGGACCCCCGCGTGGCCACATTCCTCGGCGGTCCCTTTCTCATCCTCGCTGAGCCGAGACCAAGCCCCGGAGCGGGGACGATCCCGGGCTCAGAAAGCTGCATTGTTCGTTCCGAGGGGTTGGTTTCTCGGCTTGTTTTGTCTCTTCGCCTCCTCCGGGGTCTCTCTGGCGCTGCCAGTGTTGTTGGGAGCCCGGAGCTCCTGGCGGGTGGCAGCGGATGATGCCGAGCCGGACAATGGAACGTGCTGCTGTCTTGGCAGCGGCTGCCGGTGCCGACAGGCGTGGGGATGCTGGGATGGGATAGGGAAGGACAGGCGGTTGCTGTTTGGATGGTTTCCCGCCTACAGGCTGAGCTGGGTGGGCGTTTCCAGCGGGGGATGCTCCAGGAGGTCACTGAAGGGCCGGTTTTGGGGGGGTGTGGGGGTGTCCCACGTGGAACCCGAAGCTCCGAGCACTGCTGGACAGGACAGGGAGGAAAGCCCTGTTTGCTGAGGCCTGAGTAAATCCTGCCCTGATCCTATCAAGTGTTGCTTGATCCCAGCTCTGGATGAGGATTCTCTCGGCTCCAGACGGTGCTGGAGCTTCAGAGGAAGGGATGGGGCACGAGAGGGGAACCCCCACTTTGTAGCCCTTGGAAATGAGGAAAGGAGGAGAATCCAGAGGCACAGGAGGGAGGAGCAGGAACAAAGACAGATCCCAGAGCACAGCCGGCCCCTCTCTGCAGGGGATCACCTCCCATTACATCTCCCCTCCTGACAGCAGCCACCTCCTGCTGCCACCCCTGCCCCGGGGAAGGATGAAAATCCCCCTCTCCCAGCCCCTTGTGGAACTGCAGCACATCCTGCCTTGGCCTGAAAAATCCTCCTCTCCTGGCACCTCGCAAAGCAGCCTCGGGGATGCTCAAGGCGTGATCCCTCATCCCTGGTGGGAGTGGGAGAGCTCCTGTGGGACCCCAGGAGGTGCTGCCCGGCCAGGAACGCTCCTCAATCCCTGATTCCTCCTCCTCCTCTCGGCTCCTTCGCAGCTGGGCTGGGGCTGTGCTGTTGGATGGGAGGGAAGAATCAACCCCGGGGCTAATTAGGGGATTGTTGGTGCCTTTGTTGGTGCCAGATCCAGTGGGGAGCCCGGGCTCTTCCCGATGGGAAGCTGAGCACAGCGGGGGTGGGGGAGGAGGGTTGGCAATCCGGGCTCTCCTCTCCAGCAGCGCTTCACGCTCCTCAGGGCTCGCTCTGTCATCAAACCCAGTGAAAGCCCCTTGTTGGGGGGATTGGAGGGTTGGGGGGGGACACGAGGGAGGGAGGGCAGAGCGGGGCAACTCATCCCAACCCGCCTGCCTTCACGTGGGTGATGGTTTCCAGCCGAATTCCTGGGATGGGAGGGTTTGGGGTTTTTTTTATCAGCTGCTTTGGTCCTGCCAGCGACCTCTCCCAGCCCCGAGCCCTGCGGTGTTTTACCGCTCCAACGGGGGCTGGATCGTGGGTGGAGACATCCCACGGCAGGTGAGATGCAGGAGAACCTGTGGAAACACCTGGCCAAGGGGATCCAAAGAGAAAAATCCAGCTTTTCCTGGGGTCTGGGAGCAGGAAAGGGTCCCTCAGGCAGATGTTTGGGGGGTCTCTCGGGCCAGGGGTGCTCCCAGGGCAGTGAAGGGGGGGTTTGAGCCACGTGCAGGGCAGTGGGTGTCCCACAGCACCTCCTGCTTCGGGACATCCGAGGAAGGACACGGAGCACTCGCTCGTGTGACGTTGGCACTGAGATCCAGGGCGAAGTGCCGGGGTGGAGCTGCAGGTGAAAATTCCCGGGAGGAGGGAAAATTCCCGGGTGGGATCTTTGCCCTCTGCTGCTCTGCAGGAGATTTGGCTCAGCCCACGCGGCTGGACGAGCTCGGGGAGGGTCCCTGGGAACACGGTGGGTGTCTCTTGAGTTCCAGGTCTGTGGGAACACAGCGGATGTTTCTGGGATGAGCTGTGCCAGCTCCCAGCCCGGTGTGTGCTGTGCTGCAGCGCTGCCAAGCCCTGCCCAGCCTCTGGAACCAGCACAGAGCCCGTGCAGCTCCGTCCCTGCCCGTGTCCTTCACCCCACGAGGCCGGATCCTGCTCCTGGAGGGGCTCCAGCCTGGCAGGTGAGGGACTGGGAGGCTCGATCCCGGTCCGGGGCAGGATGCAGAGCTTGGTTTGACACAGGAGAGCGGCTGGATCATGTTTGTCGAGGTGGTTGGTTGGGACACAGGGAGGAATTTTCACTCCAAAGGGAAGGAGAGAGCAGGGTGAACACGCCAGCCTGGTGGGATCCATCCACACCAGGGTGGATCCGTCTCTCCGTGCCTCGCTTCCCAAATCTGCCCCGTGGGGCTGATGGACCAGTCCTGCCCCAAATCCAGTTGTCGGGTGAGCCAGAAATCTCACAGCCTGAGGGTTTTCCCACCTTTTCCTCGCTCTCTCCGAGCCGATCATTAGTGGATCATCATCATCACCTCCCTCCCCCGCAGCTCTGCTCGCTGCCCAGGGCTGACCTGGCTGATCCAGGCCGGGGGGACTCAGTGCCCGCCGGGGCAAAGCTGAGAGGGAGATCTGGGAGCCGTTCCGCCTGGAAAACCTGTGGAAAGCAGGCAGCATCCTGGGGAAGGAGGGGTGACGTCAAAGGCAGCGCTTAAAATATACCCAGGGCAGAATCACATGGCAGCTGAAACAGGAGCTCCAACAGGAGTCCCGTGGGAGCCTTCGGGGATGTGGTGGGAAGCATCCCACCATTTGGAGCTGCTCCCTCGGCCCTTGCCGCGGCCGGGGAGCTGCTCTGGCAGGCCGGGGACAGCAGGGAAGCGCTGGGGACAGTGGGGACCACAGGTGGCCGCCTGGTTGCCATCTGCTCCCGGCAGCCGGGGCTGCTCCTGCACGGCCCCGGGGCGGGATTTGGGAGACTCCTCTTGGAAGCAGCTGCCGGTGGGGACCGGCTGGGTGACATTTGGCCGCTTCTCATCAGCTGGGGAGAAAATGACACCGCGTGCCGAGTTGCTGGGGGTTGTTTCTCCCCCCTAGGGGAGGGAGGAGGGTGATTAGCAGCTCGGCGGGGTTGGCTCAAGAGCCCAGGGCGTGCTTTTTCTCCCCACAGGGTGTGTGGATTGGGGTGAAACTCCTCTGGTTTTGGCACTTCGAACCCTGCTGAGTCCACCAGGCAGGTGGCACGGTCGGAGCGAGGATCAGAGGAACAAACGGTGGGGGAGGGTTTGGGAATTATCAGCAGGAACCAGAGCGAGCTCCCTCCCTGCTGGGCTGTGCTCTCCCTCGGGGGCTCAGGGAGGGGACACACAGGTCCCACTGGGAGGAACTGGCCCAAAATCGGGCTGAGATCTCTCTTTATTCCTGCAGGAATGAGCAGCGCAGCCGGCAGAGATTGTGCAGGGGGATCTGAGCCCGAGGAGCCCTTTGCAGGGGGTTTGTTTTCCTTCCCAAGGACGGAATGTCCGAGGATCCTGCGGCTCCCCAGGGTGCTGAGGCCATCCCAGATCCAACTCAGACCTCTGTGCTGAGTGGAGGGGGCTGGATCTGGCTGTGAGGGAGGGATTTTGGGGGTCTATCCCGCCGCAAACCCTCCAGGGAGAAAGAGGTGGCTCAGCCAGGGCGTGCAGGCAGCGAGGGGCGGGGTGGTGTGGGGAGCAATATCACCCAATCTACAGGCCAAGCCTTCAAAAAGTGCCCTGAGATCACTCAAATCCCTTCCAAAACGGCATCCAGGCCACCAAAAACCACCTGGAAATGCTGGGACAGGCCGAGCCAGTGCAGCACCACCCTGGTGCTCCCCAGCTCCCTGTTGCACAACGTGGCCTCAGCCGTGTCCAACCCGCTGGCATGGCAGGCAAATTAAGACCAGAACTCAGGAGCAGCAGCTCTTTAAAACACGTCCCGCTGCTCAGAGCCCTTCCCAGGGGCCGTGGGACATGGTTCTCATTCCTCTGCCTGGGCTGGGGTTTATTATTTCCCCCTCTATTGTGCAGAGTCCCCTTTATTCCCTGCATGCCTGTCCCCCCCGGGGGCCGAGGGAAGCAGTGTGGTTTTATTTCTTGTGCTCAGACACGGCTCTTTGCCTGCTCCCAACCACCCTTTTGTCTTTTAAACATCATCTCCGGGCCAGAAATAGATGGCCCCTTCTCCTTCCAGCCCTGCAGAGCAACAGGTGAGTTGAGACCAACAGGGAGGGACATGAGGGCCAAATTCATTCAGGTCACTAATAAATGGGTTTAAAGGTTATTTTTATTTTTTTTCCTCACCATTCCCGATGTTTCCAGCCGGGGTTATTTGGCATCAACCCCTTTTTCGAGGATGTGCTGTCCTGTAGGGTTCTCATCCCGCTTTTGGGTGACCCAGGAGGTTTGGGGAGCTCTTGGAAGTGCCACCAGTGTGGACTGGATTGTCCCAAGTGTCCCTTTGTCCCTTGTGCCCCCCTCGTGAGGCATCCCTGGCACGGGGAAAGGCAAATTCAACCAGGGGACATCCTGGTTGGGATCCTGCACCCTGGGACACATCCCTTTGCCTCGGGGGACGGGGGAACATCCCGGCACGGGGAGCTGCGATTCTTGGGCGGGAAATGCCCCGTAAGAGCCAGAAATTCCCGTGCTCTGAGTCAGGCCGGGCTCTCCTTTCCCAGAGTCTGCTCCTTTCCCTCCGATTTAGCGGCTCCAGCCGGGAACGAGCCGTGACAGGCCCTGGCTTTGCGGGCAAATACGTCTTTAGAAACCGGAGGGCTTTATCCCCTGCAATTATTATCACTTGAATGTAGGTCGGCTTGACAGCTTAGGTGGAAAATCATCTTCGGAGCGTTCCAGCAGCTCCACGCTCACTGGCCTGTTAATTCCCACCCCGTCTCTCCTTTTTTAGGGGGGGAAAGTCGGTGTTTCACCAGCAGAGGTGAATTTTTAAGGCGGGTGTCTCCTCCCAAAGGCACAGGGCGGGGGGTCGGGGTGGCAAAAGCACCTCCCCAGGAGGGGGGAGATGGGGTGGGAAATGCCGGCAGCTCACTGGGGATGCTCCCAACTGCCCGGGGCAGGGATTCACTCCCTGAAGGATCCTTTCATCCCTCTTCTCTGTCCATCCCGGCTCGTCTGTCCGTCCCTCCCTTCCCGCAGCTCCTTCCCGGCTCCAGGGAAACGCAGGCTCTGCCGCATCCCTGCCGGGAGAGGGACCGTTCCGTCCTCTCCCCCTTTCTCTCTCTCTCAGCCTCCCCGCGGTGTTTTTCCCCTCCCGAAATCACAACTTCCACCCTCCCCAAAAGCCTCCCCGGCTCCGAGCCCCCTCCCCCGGCCCTGCTCCATGAATGAACGGTTGGTGGCCCCGCGATGCCATTTCCATGGTGACAGATGGCAGCGGGAAATGCGGGGATCAGGGTCACATGAGAGCAGCGGTAAATTCAGGAGGTTATTTATAGGCTGCTGCTCCAGCGTTTATGGAAATGCGTCTGCCTTGGCCCGTGGAATCAGCCCTTCACCAGCTCTCCGGGGCACTGCTCTTCCAGGAGACACATTACTCATGCTCTGCTTTAATCCAGACTGTTCCTGCTGTTCAGGCTGGGCTTGGAAAAGTACCGGGCAGAGGGTTTGGGGGGTATTTTTATTTTTATTTAGTTTTTTTTTTATTTTTTATTTTAAGCCTCAGCCTCTGAATCAGCCTCAGCAGAACGCAGCCGTAACCTTCTCTCATCTGCCCGTGGCACCTCCTGTGCTCAGCCCTGCTGTGGGCTGCAACCCGGGATTTTGGGCCTGAAAATGTCCCTGGCAGAGCCCAGACCCAGCCTGGTTTTCAGCCCAGCCTTTGCTTTCGGCTCTGGCACAGCTGGAAATCTTTGCCTCAGTTTACCAAGCAGCTCTTGCCTCGGTTTCCCCCGACCAACACCGCTGTGGTGCTTTCTGGCCAGTCCAAGGGGGATCTTCAAATCCACGGGGGAGGGTTTCTGACACCTTGAGGTGACCATCGAGCTGCCCTCTGCCCATCTCCCAGCAGGCTCATCCCTGCTCCCTGCTGGGATGTGCAGGAGCAGAGGAGCTCAAGGGCTGGGTCAGCCCCTCTTAATAAGGTTCCTTGATTTCTCTTTGCTTAAGACCCCCCCCTTAATCAGGCCTCTGGATCTCCTTTGGGATTAATCTGGCTGTGCAGGGAGGTTCCTGCTGCTGGCACTTCCAGCCCAGGGATCCCTTCCCATCCTTCCCAGTTCGTGCCCATCTCCCCACGGAGACGGTGCCTGGATGCAATAACATTCCCCATCTCTGGAAATTAGAAAATTGTGGAATCACAGAGTGGTTTGCTTGGAAAGGGACCTTAAGGATCATCTCCTCCCACCCCCTGCCAAGGGCAGGGACACCTTCCACCAGCCCAGGTTGCTCCAAGCCCCGTCCAACCTGGCTTTGGACACTTCCAGGGATCCAGGGGCAGCCACAGCTTCTCTGGGCAACCTGTGCCAGGGCCTGCCCACCCTGTCCCCTGTGTGTCCCCACCGGTGTCCTGGATGTCTGTCCTGTCCAAGCCTCCCTTTTTCCCAGCCTGGGAAACATCCTTCCCTTCCCCATCAACCCAAACGAGCCATCCCCGGGAAGCACCGTGACAAAACACCATTTAAACCCCAGAAACCACCACGGGGGAGCTCCCAAGGAGTGACCAAGAACCAGAGCAGCCCCTTGGGCAGGCTTTGATCCACCTCCCACCCCATCCAGGTTGGTTTTTTGCATCATTCCCGAGCTCCCTCAGCCCTGCTGAGGTCCATCCCCCTCCGGGATGGGCAGGGACACGGCCACAAGCAGAGCACTAACCGGGGATTTTACAGGGTGTGTGTGTGTGATTTTTGGCTTTATAATTCACGAGTGTGAAGGGTTTATTCCCTTTCCAGTGCCGTGCCGAGCTGGGAGAAGAGCAGGTGTAATGGAGTGTGGCCTCATTCCTCCCCCGGGGGCAGGAGGGAGCGCTCCAGCCGCCTGGCCGAGCTCCCAAATACCTGCGAGGATTGATCGTTCCGTGCCTAATAGGCTGGAAAGGGAAACGGCTCCAAAGGCCAGGAATGTGGAGAAACATTGCCATTGCCATCCAGAGGCTGGAATGGTGCTGGAGCTTTGAATCCTCTGGCGTTTGTCTCTTGTAAATGTGGTTTTCCCCTCCTGTCAGGGTTTTTGGACTCTGGATATTGGTAACAGTATCCCCAGCACCAGAGATGTCCAGGCTTCACTGCCGGGGGTTGGATGAGCTGAATTTGGGTTTTTTAGGACCAGAAGACTTTAATAATTTCCACGGGGTACTGAGCCAGCCATGAACTCCTTTAATAAACTTACAAACATTTCTGCAGGGACAACAGGAGTACCTTTGCAATCCAAGTGAAACACTTTTCACAGCATTTTGGATTAAAATCAGAAGGACAATTCCTTACCTATGTTATCAAAAACTTTTCAAATTGTTACTCCCTGTTTTCCCCATTCTCCCTGCTGTGGTTTTCCCGATTAACCCGGTGAGGGATTTTTTGAGGGGAGGGGTTTTCTGGTGTTGGGCTCCTCTCTCCCCACGCCAAAACATCAAAGCTGCCTCAGGGGCTGCGAGAAATCAGGCCCCAAGGGCTGGATTTGGGATCTGCTGGATCCCAAATTTAATCATCTGCATTAGAGGTGGGTTAAAGGTGCATGAAAGGTGGAGACCTCACGGCACCTTCCAGGACCTGAAGGGACCTACCAGGAAACCAGAGAGGGACTATCCATCAGGACCTGGGGTGGCAGAGCAAGGAGGAATGGTTTCACACTGAAAAAGGGGGAATTTAGGTGGGATATTGGGACGAAATCCTTCCCTGGGAGGGTGGGCAGGCCCTGGCACAGGTTGCCCAGAGAAGCTGTGGCTGCCCCTGGATCCCTGGAAGTGTCCAAGGCCAGGTTGGACGGGGCTTGGAGCAACCTGGGCTGGTGGAAGGTGTCTCTGCCCAGGGCAAGGGGTGGGACTGGATCTCTAAGGTCCCTTCCAAACCAAACCATTCCACGACAGTAGAGGAAAGCGGTGACCCCTCCCCCTAAACACTCTCCTTCCCCCGGGGGGCTTCCCTGGGGCGGCTCTTTTGGGGCATTTCGGTGGGTTTTACTTTCTCCCGCAGCCAAGCCGAGCCCACCCCTCGTGCCGGGACTTGACTGGTTTTTTTCTAACGCAAGAGCCTCCCTCGGAGCTTGGGGAGGAGGGGGGGGAGTTGTGGCCCGGCACCCCAGCTTTGACGCGCAGCCCTGTGACTCAAGCCTGCGTCAGGGCTGCGTGTCCCTTCCCATTGAGTATTTTCTTCTTTTTTTTTTTTTTTTTTTTTAAATTTTTCCTTTCCCCCCGCTGCTTCCCCTCGCCTCTAATTGCTTTCCCCTTTATTTATTTATTTATTTCTCGGGAGCCGAGCGGAGTTACCTCCCTCCCTCCTTTCCCCGGGGCGAAGGGGAGCGGGGCCGGGCGAGCACATCGCGCATCCACCGGGCGGTGGCGGGGCCAGGGGACACGCAAACACACACACACACACACACGGAGCCGAGCCACCGGTACCTCGGAGCTTCCCCGCCGCGCCCTGCCGAGCCGTGGCCGGTCGCTGCTCCCCTTTTTCCCGGTCACTGCCGCTCCCGTTTTCCCGGTTTCCCGCAGCACCGGCAGCCTCCGACCGGTCTCGCCCTCCCACCCACCCCCCCCGCACCGGAGCGGGGGGAAACCGGGTGATTTCCATAGGGAATTCGCGCCGTTTCCTTCGGGATCGGGCCGGTTTTTCCCGGCATAGGGTCGCTTTCGTCCTCCCCGCAGCGCCAAGGTAAGGATGCTCCCCCCGATCCCCCCGATCCCCCCGCGCGGGTTCTGCTCCCGGGGGTCTCCCCACACCTCTCCGGGCGCTCCTGGCTCTGGGTGTCCCCTCCCCAGCAGGTTTTTTTTGGAGGGGAAGATGCTCAGGGAGGAGTCCGGGGTGGGGGGGTTGATGGAGGGTTCACCTAAGCCTGGAGGCATCAGGCGTGGCCCTAAGGGTGGTGGCATCCAGGGCTGGGGGGTGGGGGGGACACTGAGAGCCGGCAAAAACCACCCCGGGGGGCTGGGGGGTCACTGGGGGGGGTGGCACTGGGTGCCTGCCCGGCTCTTGTTGGTGGGGGGCTCATCCCCTTCTGAGGATGGGTGGAAATGCAGCCTCCAGGTTGACCTTGAGGATAACATTGGGAGAGGAGGAAGCGTTTGGCTGCCATGAATATTTCGGTCCTGGCCCCCTGAACTCTGGGGGTGTGTGTAGTGTGGTGTTAATTGCCCCCTTCTTTTATTTTTTATTTATTTTTATGCTGCTCCCTGAGTATGGATAGTGGGGCTGGAGGCAGAGAAATGGGGCTTGGGCTCCTGATTTTGTGAAATCCCCGGCACTGGGTGTGGGGATGCACCCAAAGGTGTGTGTTCCGAGCTAGGCCAGGTCCAAATATCCACCATACCGGGGAGATGGGGCTCAGACCCGTGGGGATATCTGCTCCCAGCTCTTTGTAGAGGACCCAGAAGGTGAAATCCTGCTTCCCCAGATCATGCCTTGTGTCTGAGGCACCTGAGGTTTGAGTCCATCAGGAGCTGATGCAACTATTTCTGGTCCGGGTAGGAAAAAAACCCGGAGCTATTCTCGGCAGGGCGGAGAGTTTCTGGCGGATATTTCTCCAGAGGTGTCAGGACTAGGTCAAGGAACCTGGCTGGGCTCTGCCTGCAGCTCAGCTGCTCCGAGGGAAGCAAAATGTGGGTCTGAGCTGTCCACTGGGATGAACTGGAGGTGGCTCCTCCAAAATCAATTAAAGGAATTAAAGGGTTTGGTTTAAACCAGGTGGACGCTGCCACTTCAGGGTCCCACAGGGCAGGGAATGGGGAGTCCCGAGGATCAAACCGACCCTAAACCAGCTGCTGACCTGCAAATCCAGGCAAAACCAGCCCCCCCTGGGAGGAGAGGCTCTGCTTTCGCCCCATCCCGGGCTGCTGTTTGGAACTGTTTGTTTACAAACGTGGCAGCAGCATCAGGAATTACAACGGAGGGGAGAGTGGGACCCGCGTGCTGCCCCTTCGGGGGTTTTTTTGGGGGTGAATCTCGGCTGGTTTGGGGGTTCAGCCACCAACCCTTGGGCTGGAGCTGAGTTACGAGGCGTGACTGAAAAATGTGAGTGGAAAAAGATCATCTGGTGAATCAAAGCGGGCCCTGGGGGGTTGGGGGGGGGGGATCATATGATGTCGCTTCGCTCCGGTGTCACGTTATTGCAGCTGATGGGTGTTTTCATGATACCCAACGAGACGGGGAAGGAGCCCAGAGCCGATGAATCAACGGGCTCCTGGCGCTTCGTGACAAACCCGAGTGCCAAGGTTTGTCCTCCTCCAGGGTCCGTCTCACGACCCGGGGGCAAAACGGTCTTTTCCGGAGGTTTCTCGGAGGAAAAAGCGGCTGCGAGGCGTGAAAACCCCGGGGTGGGACCGGCACCCACCCGGGGTGGAAAAGGGCACCCACCAGGTGGGAAGGACTCCCAGTTCTGGAATGGGAAGGGCACCCAATATCCGGAGTGGGATGTGAACCCACCTGACACGGGGAAGGCACCTTTGGGTGGAGCAGGGGCTGGAGGAGCCACCTCTGCTTCCCTCCAGAGGAACCGGGGGGGTTATTTATAACCTCGGGGCGCTTCTCTGGCAGGAGCCAGCGGGGTGGGTGTAAGACAGAAGCGGGGGCAGCTCTGACTCATCCCAGCGGCCGCGGCACGGAGCGAAAGCGGGACGGGGGGTCTGTTTGCACGGGAAGGACACGGAGCCCCTCAGGCCCCTTTTGAGGGGGGGAAATGCCAGCTCTGGGTCATGGGAGCGCTCCAGGATGGGAGTTTGGCTCCCAGCAAAGCCTCTCCTGTGCTCTCCCATCGCCTCACACCCACCCACCCCAAGTTTGCGCCTCCCCAGGCGTGAGGGGGTGAGGAGTGAAGGCACCCGGGTGGCACTGAGTCACCCCTGAGCCCTCTAATTAGCTGGGCGTTAATTGGAAGGGCTCGTTATCAAAAGGGGAGAATGGGAGCAGCCCTAATGAGCCCAGATGGCAAACCCCTTCCCCGTGGAGCCAGAGGCCGAGCGGGGAGGAGCAAACCCCAGCAGGAAATAGGTTTGAGATGGAGATGTCTTGGAGCAGCTCTGGCTGCTCCTCCTCTCCCTGGTGGGAGGGAATTTTTGTGGGACAGGGGTTCCAGAAAGGTCCTGGGTGGGGGGTCGGAGCTGCAACTCTTCTGCCTTGGGCAAAAATCTCCTCTTGGGGTTTGGAAGTGGAGGTTGGACAGGGTTCGGGGGGTCCTGCCCTTGGTTTCTCATGGCTTGGAAGAGCGGGATGCTTCCCAAAGGCAGGACGTCTCCCAAAGGACTGGCTCTGCCAGGACCATCCCTCTCCCACTGCAGAGCCTCTCCTGACCATGGGAAGCAGCAGGTAGGGCCTGGAAAAGGTGTTTTTTTCCCCATGATTTGGGCTCGTAGGATGTGCACCCCGGGCTCCTTCCCCTCGCCCTTGGCCGTGCAGGACCGAGGGACAACGGGAGGGATGATTGTTCCTTCCCTCTCCTCTCTTTCCCGGCCTCCCTGATTCCTGAGTGACCTTGGATCTGTCCCTTCTCCTCCCTGCTCCAGTGTCCCCACCTGCACGGAACAGCCTGGCCCCAGGGGCAGGATTTCCCCGGGCTCTGGGGGTGGGGGAGCTGCAAATCGATGCTCAGATCTCCCAGCCCGATTCCGAGGGAGGATTCCCACCTCCCGAAATCCCTCTGTGCCTCTGCCCCTCCACCCCCCCCCAACCCTTCCCCGCTCCGTGACCTTGATGGGGTGGGCAGGACCTTCCCGGGCCTGGTGAGCCAGATCCTTCACCAGGAGCTTCATCAGGAGCTTCTTCCCCCTCTCCTTTAGGAGCTGTGGGGGGTTTGAGTGGAAGCTCCGCAGCAGATGAAGAGGGGGGAGATGCTGGGACAGGGAGGGACCACCAGGGACACCCCTCCCCCCCCCCCCCAAG
>NW_020956392.1:52821-57533 GCF_003031625.1 Empidonax traillii
CCCCCCCCAAGGGTTTAAATCTTCATTTTGAACTCACTCAACCCCACCCTGTGGGTTTTACCTGCCTCAGTTTCCCCTTACAGACCCAAACAGGGGGGTGAATGTCGAATTTGGGCATGGGGGGAGGAGAAATCTCCCCTCATCCCATCCTTTGGACCCAGATTGTGTTGGCTGCTGCTGGCTGCCGTGACTCCCCCTGTCCTCCCTGCCTGTCTCTGCTCTCCCAGGCCCAGCTGAAAGCTTTGCTGACACAATTCCAGCCTGTTTATGGCTCCCCAGCCCCGGGAAGCCGAGGCAGGATCTGGCAGCTCCCAACATCCCTCCCCCCGAGCCCCTCAGGGTGCCCCTGCAGGGACGTGGTGCCCTTGGCTCCTGGGGGGTTTCACTGACCCCAAACAGCAGCTTTTCTCCCCGGTGGGTGTTTCTGGGATCAGTGGGGGCCTCGGGGTGCAGCAGGGCCGGAGCTCCTTCAGCCCTGCGTGGGGTGAATCCCTGGAAAACCACGTGCCTTGGGATCTGCTGCAGGGGGGGCTCCTGTGCTCAGTCCCAAGGGATGTGGTGCTTGTGGACCCACCTGGACAGGGGACAGGGGTGGGGAGTGGCACCTGGATTTGGGACAAGGAGGGGGGAGTGTCACCTGGGTGGGAGGACAGGGATGGGGAGTCTCACCTGGACAGGGATGGGGAGTGTCACCTGGTCAGGGAAACATGGATGGGGAGTGTCACCTGGATAGGGTGACCTGGACTGGAGGACAAGGGATGGGAAGGTGTCACCCAGACAGGGGACAGGGATGGGAGGGTGTCACCCAGACAGGGGACAGGGATGGGAGGGTGTCACCCAGACAGGGGACAGGGATGGGAAGGTGTCACCCAGACAGGGGACAGGGATGGGAAGGTGTCACCCAGACAGGGGACAGGGATGGGAGGGTGTCACCCAGACAGGGGACAGGGATGGGAGGGTGTCACCCAGACAGGGGACAGGGATGGGAGGGTGTCACTTTGCACAAACTGGAGCCCCAGGCTCAGTTCCTGGACCAGGCCTTAGGGAATGGCTGCTTTGCAAGGGTTTGGACACGAAGGAACCCACTGGGAGCAGGGAAGTGGGACGTGGAGCAGGAGGAGGGGAGTTATCCCCGGGGAAGGGTCTCAGTGTCTCCCCTTGTGACTCCCGTGGGATGTTCTGGCTGCACAAACCGGTCCTTTCCCTGCTCCTGCTGCGGGAAAATCCACCTTCCCTGTCCAGCTGGGTGGCAGCAGCGCTGGTTTTACCTGGGCAAAGCTGTGGGTGCAAACGTAACCAGTGAGGCGACTGCTCTGAAAGACCCTCGTCCTCCTTCCACAGAGAGAGAAAAAAAATGCACATTTAAGAAAATTAAGGTCACGAGGGCTAAGTAAACAAGCTGAACCTCCATCTGTCAGTGCCAAGGGTTTTCTATCTCTCTCCAGCCTGGAAAGCTCCTGGTTGTCAGCTGATCTGCCTGGTCTTTCTCACGGGGTGGTTGTTATTTTTGGCGGATGGATTTTTGATTGAATCCCCTTTTCAATCAAAGGGATGCGTGGAAATGCGTCCCCAGGATGCCTTTGGATTGTGCTTTTTTGTTTTTTTGATTGAGGGGTGGGGACCTCGAGGCTGCTGGGAAATGCTGGGGGAAGGAGCAGGAAAACACCTTGGATAAGTGTTCCTGTGCCGGGTGGGTTGGTGGCTCCACGCTGGGATCATCCCACAATTCCAGCAGGGGTGTGGATGGCAAAGGCTGGGTGAGCTCGTGGCAACGCTGCTGGGAAGGATTTCTTCCTCCTTCAGGCCTTGGCAACACCTTCATGCCCAGGCTGGGGCTGAGCCACGGGGATGTTCCCAAGAAAGCCGTGGGGACAAGTGTGCCAGAGCCACTCCAGGATCAGCATTTGGTTCCCCCCTCTAGTTTAATTTGGGTGCCTCTCCCCTGGCAAGGAAGACTCGTCCTCCTGCTCCTTCACCCTCCTCCCAGTGTCTGGAGAAGCCTTGGTCCCTTTGAACACCCCTGTGGACACCCCAAATCCTTTGGGAATGTTGCTGTCTGGGGCTCAGCCAGCCCCTCCTTGGCTCTATCCCCGATACAAAGGATCATCATCCGAGTCCTCCCGATGCTCCGAGGTCGGAGGAGCTGAAGCAGCGGCCGAGCAGACAAGGAGCAGCAAAAAGCCCGTGGGAGATTCAGCCGGCTCTGCCCGAATCCACGTGCAGCCCGATGGAAATCCAAGCGATTTCCTGACCCCTCCCCGGCTGAGAAGCTCCAGCCCCCGGGGCCGCCGCGTGCCCGTAAATTGCCACGATCGAGCCGCGAGCGGATTCTGTGAATGAGCCCTCGTTAGGAAATTAAACATCGCCGGCCCAGGCTTGAAAGGATGATTTAAACGGCTCCTCCGGAGGAGCCGGATCCAGGAAAGATGTGGAGCCCAGACGGTTGCCTGGCAACGTATGCAGCCGACAGCCGAAAATAGATTTTTTTTTTTTTTTGTAATAGGAACAAGGTCTGGCAAAGGGGGAACTTTCTTCAGGGGTGAAAAAAACCACCGAGGTGAAGGCGAGGGAGGGTGAGGTTTTCCTGCTGCTGCTGCTTTGCTCCGTGTGGGGACATCAGTGCCCTGGTGGGGAACGGGCTGTGCTGCCCGGGCTGAATCTGCTGCCTCGAAAAGGGCTGGGATTGGGGGGCTGGATTGGATCCAAAATGTTTGCCCGATGGCAAGAAGGGCTGGGAAACGCTCTGGAGAATCCTGGAGGCAGAAGGGACAGCGGGAGGCCCACCTTACATTATCCATCCCCCAGACTGGGGGGTTGGTTTTCCCCAGGGCTGTTTGGGACACGTCACCTGTGAGAGGTCACTGGGGCTTGGAGGAGCTTTGAGGTGACTGAGAAAGCCCCCAGGTTGGGAGGGGGTGTCATTCCCTCGGTGTGGCATCCAGAGCTCTGCCAGGACCCAGCAACCAGCCCTGTGTCCCCCTGGGAAACAGGGATGGAGAGAAGGGGGGAAAGCAGGAATCCTGGCTCTTCAGGACAGAGAGAGAGAGAGAGAGTGCCATTTTTGCAAGATGAGGGGTTTGTTGTGGGGTTTCCTGTGTTTTCCCCCCACCTGGTTAGGAACCACAAATCCCAGCTGGGTTTGGGAGCTGCCAGCCCAACCCCAGTTCTCCCAGTAAGGACAGGAGGGATGTGGTGCTTTCCCAGGCTGGGGATCCCCAGCACAGCAGAGCAGATTCCCACAGTGTTCCCAAGATATCTGAGTTGAGGGGGAAGACCTGGAGGGCTTCACTCCTCTTTGCCCAGGCTGGAGGGGCTGGGATTGCTGGCTTTGCCTTGGCTGCTATCTGCTCTAAAGCTGCCTGGCAAGATTTACCATCAGGCTCCAAGGTTTTTATATCATTCCTGATAATGTCCAGGGATGGGGAGATATCCTGGGTGTTTGTCACTGCCCCCTGAAAGCTCCCAAGTTGTCCTGGAACTTCTCCAGGGGCTCTGCCAGTGGCCAAGAGGGGAGGGAGCAGGGCAGGACCTTGGCCAGAGCTGGATTTGGGGTTGGACTTTGTGAGGTTCAGCTGCTGCCTGGGGGTGTTAGAGGGGCGAGAGGTGTCACAGTGATGTGAGTGGCTCCATCACCTCTCCCTGCCCTCTGGAGCTCAGGGGAATTCCCTGCTGTGGGTCACAGGAGGCCCTTCTCCATAAATGAGGGAAGCTTGGGCTGCCCCTGGATCCCTGGAAGTGTCCAAGGGCAGGTTGGATGGGGCTTGGAGCCACCTGGGCTGGGGGAAGGTGTCCCTGCCCAGGGCAGGGAGTGGAAATGGATCTTTAAGGTCCCTTCCAAACCCAAACCATCCTGGGATTCTGCAACGGAGAAAGGCACCCTCCTGCTTCAGATGAAGGCCCCCAAGGCAGGGGATGATGGAAACCCTTCTCCCCCAGCGCTGTGGTCCCATCAGAGGATACACAACCCCCCCCCCCCCCCCTTTTTTGGACCCCTTCCCCACGCAGGTCCCGCCGATGCCGAGGAGGTGAGGCCTGAGCTGTAGCTCACACCGGCGCTGCTCCCCGTGGGACCTTCATCTCCTTCCCTCACCTCATCCCACCCCTCCACCCCTGGGGGCCCCCCAGAGCCGCCCCCATGCCCAAGAACAGCAAGGTGACGCAGCGGGAGCACAGCAGCGAGCATGTCACCGAGTCGGTGGCTGACCTGCTGGCCCACCAGGAGCCCGTGGACTACAAACGCAGCGTCCTCAACGTGACAGGAGGGGAGGGCTGGGACAAGCAGAAGGAAGGGGAGGAGGACCTGGATGCGGAGAGGCCGGCCTGGAACAGCAAGCTCCAGTACATCCTCGCCCAGATCGGCTACTCCGTGGGGCTGGGCAACGTCTGGCGCTTCCCCTACCTGTGCCAGAAGAATGGAGGAGGTGAGAGCTGGGACTCATCCCTAACCCAAACCCAAACCTTCCCAGCACTGCTGAGGGGAGCCAGGACCAGCCCAGTGCTCCCCCTGTGCCCCTGAGCATTCCCTGTTCCCAGTTCTGCATCCCTTGTGCCCCCCTCAGCTGGAAAACCTGCAGTGCCCTCAATAATTCAAACGTCCCCAGTCATCATCAGCATGAGTCATCCTGTCAAATGTGCACACAGCAATTCCCTTCCCTTCCCTTCCCTTCCCTTCCCTTCCCTTCCCTTCCCTTCCCTTCCCTTCCCTTCCCTTC
>NW_020956392.1:58177-99414 GCF_003031625.1 Empidonax traillii
CTCCCCTCCCCTCTGTTTTACAGACGGGGAAACTGAGGCACAGAGTTGGGAACTGCCTTGAGCAGCAATTCCCGAGCTTTGCTGAGGTTTTTCTTTATCCCAAGCGGCCTCATCTGTCCGTCCCGTGGGGCAGGCTCTGATTTCCCGGCTGGGATTCCCGCAGGGCTGTATCCTGGTGCCAGCCAGGTCGGGAAGGAGGGAGGGACAGAGCATTCCCGGCCGTGCTGAGCAGCCCCGGGGAGCGGCGGCGGCTGCTGCTGCTTCTCTGCCGCTCCCCGAGCAGGTGCCTGCGGGGGAGGACGGCTGTGCTGGGAGCAGGATGGGCAGCAGCCAAATTCCCAGGACTCGGTGTGCCAGGAGCTGGCACCGGCTGGCCCTGTGGCTGCTGAGCGCGGCGATGCACGGGTTTGAGCGGGTGCCCAGCGTCCCAGACACCACAGCGAGAAAATCTCCAGGACTGGACACATTTCCCACGTGAATGTGTCCGTCTGTCTCAGGCCGGAGGGAATGGAAGAGATGGGATACTCACGATCCTTCCCGAATTCCCCCCAGCTCCAGCTCCTCTCCCTGCCTCTCCCTCCCCACTCCCAACCACCCGGAGCTGCTGCCTCTCACTTTCGCTCCCCACCTGCATTCCTAACACACCATCCCAGCCTCTGGACTGGCAGATCCCCTTCTCCAGAGCAGCACCGGCTGCTCCAGGTGCCGGCCGGGGCCGCGGGGTGGTGGCTGTCACCGGGCTGCCAATCCAGCCGGGAATTTTCGCTGCCTTGGGACGGCTCCGCGTGCCGATCCCGGCTCCTGGCAGGAGGCTGGAGCCGTCCATCAGCTGCAGCCTTGAGTCATCGCATCCTTTAGGGCCACCCGGCCGTGCTTCGGGAGCCCCCGATTTCCCTCCAGCCTCAGCGATCAGACAGGGATTGATTAACCGACTCCTTTAATCCGAGCTGTGCCTGCCCCCCTGCCAGAGGGGTTTTGCTCTGCCCCGGCTGGCACGTGGGGCGGTGGACGCTGCTCTTTGGGGTGTGTCGGGGCTCGGACAGATGAGCAGGGGCGGGACCCGGGGGAACAGGGGGGCTCCTGCCTCCCTGCGTGTCCGAGATGGCCGGGCACGGAGCTGTGTCCCCGTGGGTGGGCTCCTGGAGGCGTGTCCTCCCCGTGGGGTGTTGTGTCTGTGAGTGCAGGGGGTGTTTGTGGGTGCACTGGGGTCGATCTCCTGTCCCCACACTGGCAGGGGGTGTTGCACCCTTCCCTTCCCTTCCCCACACCGGGTGTTTGCTCCTCTCCACAGCTCCTTTGCCGGCCAGGCTCTGATCTGCATTCCCAGATCATGGAATCACGGAATCTTTTAGGTCGGAAAAACCCTCCAAGACCACCCAGCCAAAGCCAGCACTAACTGGGTTCACTGGTTCGCTACTACCCCGTGTCCCCAAGTGTCAAATCCAAACATCTTTTAAACCCCTCCAGGGATGGTGATTCCACCTCTGCCCTGGGCAGCTCTGCCAGGGCATGACCAACCTTTCCAGGGAGATATTTTTCCTAATATCCAATCTAAACCTTCCCTGGTGCAACTCGAGCTCGTTCACAAAGGAACTGATGGAGGCAGAGCCCATCCCTGCCTGCCCACCCCTCTCCCACGTCCTTGGGAACACGGGGAGGGGTCCACGACCACCTTTCCCTCCCCTCCCAGGTGCCTACTTGGTCCCATACCTGGTCCTGCTCATCATCATCGGGCTCCCCCTGTTCTTCCTGGAGCTGGCAGTGGGGCAGCGGATCCGCCGGGGCAGCATCGGCGTCTGGAATTACATCTGCCCCCGCCTGGGGGGCATCGGCTACGCCAGCTGCCTGGTGAGCACCCCCGGGGGGAGCCCCCAGACCCCACCTCGGGCTGCGTGGGGTGGGTGGAACCAAACCCCGGGGTGGGGGGGGGCCCTTGGGGAGGTTTGGGAGGTCGTGGGGTGATCATCCCCCACCCCTGCGCCCCACTCTGTGCCCAACGGGAGGGCGGGGACGGTGACACCGCCCTGTGATTCGAGGCCGCGCCCTCCCTCCCTCCTCTCCCCGCCCAGGTGTGCTTTTTTGTCGGTCTCTATTACAACGTCATCATCGGCTGGAGCATCTTCTACTTCTTCAAGTCCTTCCAGTACCCCCTCCCCTGGAGCGAGTGTCCCCTCGTGAAGAACGGCTCGGTGGCCGGTAGGGAACAGCCCTGGGGGTAGGGGGGGGATCAGCTGGGAGGGAGCAGCTCCCAGGGAAGGGGGGCTGAGGGGCACTGGGGACCCCCAACACCTGTAGCTGTCACAGGTTGGAGCCACCAGAGGTTGGGGGGTGTTCTGGGACAGTGAGTCCTCTCTGCTCTCCCGTGGGTTGGGTGGGGGTCTCCCACGCTGTCCAGCCCCACTTGGTGGGATTTGGAGGCAGTTTGGGAATGCAGAGTGTGGGTTTTCAGGCTCCCTCAGTACTTGAGGCCAGGATCTGACCCGGGACCTGGCTGTTCTGACAGAAACACCTGAGCACCTCCTCGGGACACTCCGAGGGGGTTTACAGCAAATAAAAACGTCTCTCCCTGTATTTAACACCTCATTTTCCCCTGGCAAAGGCTTTATGTTCTCTCTCTCGTTTTTCCTGCTGAAAACAAAACCCACCAATCCCTGCCTCTGGGTTTCCAGAGGTGCCTCCCTTCCCCGGTCTGCTCCGATGGGTTTTTTACACCAGACCAACCCCAAGAGGCAGCGGGTGATTATCCCCCACCCCCCTCACACCTCCTGCCCCTGCTCTGTTGCAGTTGTGGAGGCAGAATGCGAGAGGAGCTCGGCCACCACCTACTTCTGGTACCGGGAGACCCTGGACATCTCCAACTCCATCTCGGAGAGCGGGGGGCTCAACTGGAAGATGACCCTGTGCCTGCTGGTGGCCTGGAGCCTTGTTGGCTTGGCCATGATCAAAGGCATCCAGTCCTCGGGGAAGGTGGGTGTTGGTGGCCTCCCCTGAGCCCGGCTGGGCTCTGTCCCCAGGGCAGGAACCTCCTGCCCCAGCCTGGGGTGTCAAACATCTCCTCTGATGTTTGGTTTCAAGCACTTCAGGTGCATTGGGAGCGGGAGGTGGCCAGGGGAGGGTGGAGACCCTTCCTCCTGCTCTGGGAGGGGTGCTGTGTCCCTTGGGATGCTCCCAGCCGCTCCACAGCTGGGGCCATCTCTGTGGGGAGAGGTGGTGGTTGCAGGATAAGGGTTAGTGTGAGGAAGGTGTTTAGTCCAACCTGCAGCCAAGGATCGGCCAGGGCAGCAAATCCAGCCGAGCTTCAGCACCGGGAACATCCCGCCCCGAGGGGCCCTGAGGAATAAACCTCCCCCTGGGATGGGACCCCCCTCCCTTGTCCCCTGTGTGCTGTGGGTGGGTTGGATGTGGGTGGCTGGGTGGGAAATGAGGCTGTGGCCGTGTTTTATCCCTCTTGCTGCAGGTGATGTACTTCAGCTCCCTCTTCCCATACCTGGTCCTGGTTTGCTTCCTGGTGCGGGGGCTCCTCCTGCGTGGGGCAGTGGATGGGATCATGCACATGTTCACACCCAAGGTGAGGGCCCCCAGACCCCAAACAGGTTCTCCTCCTGGCTGGTGACCCCTCATTTCCCCCTTTATTTTTCTTACTCCTCTTTTTATTTCCTCATATTTCCCTTATTTTCCTCCCCACCCTAAAAATGAGAGCGCTGACCCCAAACCACCTCGGGGAATCCTGATAGGTCATCAGCACCCAAAATTTAGCGTGTGGCCAGGACAGCCAGGAGCTTCACAAACTCAGCCCCCTCTCAGCATCACCCCTTTCCCCTCAGCTGCCCAGACACCAGGGGTGGGGAGTGGGGAGGGGGACCTGAGGCTGAATATAAACATCAACACCTCATGGAATGGCTCCATCTGGCAGCAAAACCTCTGCTGGTGGTATGTGCCTATTAATTAAGCAGCTAATTAATTAATTAAGCAGCGATGTAGATGAATCAGCTCGGCCGGCGAGGCTGTTGGAAGATATTAATTATGGGCTCTTGATGAATGATGCTGGGAGGCCTCCAGGCTCTGGCTCCCAGGAGAGGGGGGATGTGGTTTTGGGGGGGAGATTGGGAGTTAAAAACAACTCCCCCCTCCCTTCCCACCCAAGCAGGATGTTGGATTTCCAGTGCTCCATGTGCTCTGGAAGGAGGAGGAGGTGGCCAGGACACGCATCCCTGGGTGGATTGTGGTTCCCTGGGGCTGGAAGGGACCTTGAGGATCATCCCATTCCACCTCCCCCCACCAAAACTCCAAACCCAGCCCAGTCTGGAGGCCCAGCAGCCTTTGAATGGAGCTCTGGCTGCGCTGGGGGGAGCTGTGGGGGTCTCCAGACCACTGAACTCCTTCTCCTGTCCTCCTCCCAAGCTGGACAAGATGCTGGACCCCCAGGTGTGGCGGGAGGCGGCCACGCAGGTTTTCTTCGCCCTGGGCCTGGGCTTTGGGGGGGTCATCGCCTTCTCCAGCTACAACAAGCAGGACAACAACTGCCACTTCGACGCCACGCTCGTGTCCTTCATCAACTTCTTCACGTCCGTGCTGGCCACCCTGGTGGTGTTTGCTGTGCTGGGCTTCAAGGCCAACATCATGAACGAGAAATGCGTGGTGGAGTAAGAGCTGCTTTTGTTTTTTTTTTTTTTTTTTGGGGTGGGGGGGTTCTTTGCTGCCTCTGCTGTTGCTGCTGGTTGTGGCGGGTCTGGAGGTGGCAGAGGAACTGCTCTGGAGTTGGGGGAGATCCTGGGTTTTGGTGGATATGAGTTCCTGATGGCCAGGACTTGTGTTTCTAGAGATGTCCCCGCTGAGAGAATTGGGCATTCAGCTCTTCCAGCCTAAAATGCAGCCCCAAGACGGGCTCCACAAACCACAGGTAAATCCAACCCATCTCCCGCCGCCTGAGAGGTTCTGCTGTCCCCTCAGGAACGCCGAGAAGATCCTGGGCTACCTGAACACCAACGTGCTGAGCCACGACCTCATCCCCCCCCACGTGAACTTCTCCCACCTGACTGCCAAGGACTACAACGAGATGTACAGGGTGATCATGACGGTGAAGGAGGGGCACTTCAAGGAGCTGGGCTTGGACGCCTGCCTGCTGGAGGACGAGCTCGACAAGGTACCCGGTGGCACCCCCGAGGAGCTCCCCCTCACACCCCCTGCCCCTCCCTGTGTCAATCCTGGCCACGTGGATGTGGGAAAACTTCTTTTGGAGACCCTCCAGCGCTGGGAAATCCACACCCTCGCGTTTTTTTTCCCCTTGTGGCCTCTCCTGGGGTCAGGGGGGGGTTTGTCCGTAGCAAGACTTGCAGTGATCAGCCTGCAGCAGGCTGGGGTTTTCTTTCCTTGAGGACCTGTCCAGGGAGGGAGCCCTGAGCCCTTCAGGGGCTCCAGGTCCGTGCCCCTGACGTGTTTCTGTTGGTCCTGTGTCCTCCTCCCCCCCCTCAACAGTCAGTGCAAGGGACTGGCCTGGCCTTCATCGCCTTCACCGAGGCCATGACCCACTTCCCGGCCTCGCCCTTCTGGTCCGTCATGTTCTTCCTGATGCTGATCAACCTGGGCCTGGGCAGCATGATCGGGACCATGTCGGGCATCACCACCCCCATCATCGACACCTTCAAGGTGCGCAAGGAGGTGTTCACAGGTGAGGAGGCCCTTTCTCCTTCAGCCCCCCGGGGAACGGGTGGGGTGGGGGGGGGTCCCCCGTGGCCCTAAGGAGACGTCCCAGGGGAGTGTGGGCACCGTGGGGGTGTGAGCTGGGCCTTGCTAATGCGGGGAATGGGCCTTGGGGAGGCTTTGGTGTCCCTCAGGGGTCCCTGCTGACCATCCCCTGTTTGCTCCCCCACAGTGGGTTGCTGCATCTTCGCCTTCCTGGTGGGGCTGATCTTCGTGCAGCGCTCTGGGAACTACTTTGTCACCATGTTTGACGATTACTCGGCCACGCTGCCCCTCACCGTGGTGGTGATCCTGGAGAACATCGCTGTGGCCTGGATTTATGGCACCAAAAAGTAAGGAATCTTTGTGCAGCCGAAGGAATAGCTCCTGGCTAAAAAACAAACAAACAAACAAAAAAAAAACCAAAACCCTCCTTCCAGTTTTTTTTTCCATTTTGTTTTTCTTTTTTCTCCAGAAAAGTTCAGTTCACCCTGACCCTCCTGCCCTGCCCTGGTGTAACCGAGCCCCACCCAGGAGCAGGTCCTTTTTGTGGATGTCTCCTGGTGGTCTTGGTGCCCTGACTCTCCAAGAATGACCTTTTTTTCCTGAGGTTTCCAGGTCCTTCTGCAAGGACACCTCGTTTTCTCCCCCCCCAGTGCTTCTTGTTGGCCAGAGCGAAGGAGGCTCTGGATAATCCTCAAAAGGCCTTTTCCTTAGGAGTTTCCCACAAGCCCTACAGGCTTGAGGGACACTGAGATGCTCCCTGAGACCAGCTGGGTTCTACTTCAGGTTCTGCCTTGAGCACAACTCACAAGAGGGGCTCCTGGGAGGGAGTTTGTCCCTCAGAGGTGGGGAGAACAGCAGGATTCCACCTTCCCCCCCTCCCTTCCCCACAGGTTCATGCAGGAGCTGACGGAAATGCTGGGATTCCGGCCCTACCAGTTCTACTACTACACCTGGAAGTACGTGTCGCCCATCTGCATGGCCGTGCTGATGACAGCCAGCATCATCCAGCTGGGAGTCAGCCCGCCGGGATACAGCGCCTGGATCAGGGAGGAGGTGAGCACAGCCCCCCCCTCCTTCCCCACCCCGGGGGTCCTGGATGAGTAGGAGGTCCTGGAGGTCACCACCCTCCCCGGGGTGACCCCCTGAGAGCCAGCGGGGTTTGCCCACCCGGCCCAGATGTCTCCAGCCGGTTCTGAGCACGGGCTGGAGTTTGAGCGTGGATTGGGGTTGGTCTCTGTGTCCTTCCCCTCAGTTGGAACCCCCTGTCTGCCGTCTCCAGGATGGAGCCTCGCAGGGATTATCTCCCACTTCAGGGACGTGGTGCCTGGTGGGTGTCACCTCTGCGGTGACAGCCCCTTGACATCAATATCCGCTCCTTCCAGGCTGCTGAGAAGTTCCTGTTCTACCCAACCTGGGCCATGGCCATCCTCATCTCCCTGATCATCCTGGCGTCCCTCCCCCTGCCCCTGGTCTTCATCCTCCGGCAGTTCCACCTCGTGTCCGATGGCTCCAACGCCCTCTCCGTCACCTACAAGAAGGGCCGGATGATGAAGGACATCTCCAACCTGGAGGACAACGACGAGACCCGTTTCATCCTGAGCAAAGTGCCCAGCGAGACGCCGTCCCCCATGCCCACCCACCGCTCCTACCTGGGGCCCGGCAGCAATTCCCCCCTGGAAATGAGCAGCGCTCCCAACGGACGATACGGGAGCGGTTACCTCCTGGCCAGCACCCCCGAGTCCGAACTGTGACGGTGCCAACCCTGCCCGCCCCTCCCTTCTCCCCGCTCCGCGCAGGGAGAGGAGGGCACCGGCCAGCGGATCCTGGCTTGTCCGGGCGACGGGAAAAAAAAAATTCATTGCTAAGGAAGACGAAGAAGAAAACACCCCCCCTACACACACACTTGTTAAAAATCATAGCCCAAAGCAGCCGTTTCTGAGGTGACTCCGGGCAGGAGGGATTGAGGGAGGGGCAGGACTCCTCCGACAACCCTCGGCTGGGAAAGGCAGGGCCGCCCCCGGGGGCGGGAGGAGGAGGAGAAGGAGGAGGAGGAGGAGGCGCTGCGACCTTTCCGAGAGCCGCTCTCTCGAATCTGAAGCAAAGAATCTCTTTTTTTTTTCTAAGCAGCTGATGGTTGGAACAAGGACCTGGAGGCGGGTTGGGAAGCCGAGCCCGTTCCCCTCCTGCCGCCCAGCGCTCTTCCCTCCTGTCCTTTGTCCTTTATCCGGGAGGAGTCATGGCCTTATTCCAACGAGCACAATTTACCCCTCGGTGTTCAGAGCACAAAGAGGTGCTGTTGTCGTCACCATCGTCGTTGTTGTTGTATCTCCCCTGTAGGTTTTTATAGCTGTGGACACACCCAAACAACCCCCTCGCCCCCCAAAATCCTGACCAGGGTTGGCAGAGGGAGCAGCACCCGGGAAGGGCGGGAGGGGGGGTGGCTGGGGCTGGATGGTGGATCCTTGGAATCTTTGTTGCCACCAGCAGGGGAACGGTGGCTGGTTTGGAGGCACGGAGGTGGCGTGGCTGTGGGATGGAGCGGCAGTTTTTGTGCTGAAGGGACGGTGGTTGGGATGTGTGAGTGTTGTGGGGTCAGGCTGGGGGACAGGGGAGCTCTCCTGGAGTTATTCCTCACACGTGGGGTGTTCTGCTGAACCTAAATCCCTGGCATGGTGATCATCTCCTCCTGCTCCCCTCTTCAGGAGGCCCAGAGGGACACCCAGAGAAGCTGTGGGACATCCTCAGTCCTGCTTTAGCTCTCAGGAATCCACCCCCCTCCTGATTTTCTCCCTGTGCCCCTCCAGCCAAGGGGAGCTGGGCAGTGATTCTCTCTGGACTGGCCTCCTCATTTCTCCTCGTGTTCTCTTTGACACCCCCCCTTCCTTCTTTGGGGGTCCTGTTGCACTCCCACAGGAGCTCACCAGCTTTTGGATGGGGGTGACCAGTTTTTGGGGAGCACAGGCATCCGTTGAACCAGCAGCTGTTGGGAGTCCAAGGAGTGGGAGATCCCAGATCTCCTCAGCTCTTGATGAGGGTGGGGAGCCCCTGGCAGAGCCCAGGGGCCTCTGCTGTGCCCATCCATGGGTTTTTTTGGGATCAGATTGACGTGACTTCAGCTTGTTTCTGCCCAGGTTGCTCGGGAAAGGGTGGGATCTGCCAGCCCTGAGTCTCTCCCACTGGGACTGGGGGTCATTTCCCAAATTCCCTGAATGCCACACGTGATCAAGCACTTCAGCTGAGGGTCCCAGCATAACCTGGCACATTCCCCCTTTCCCAGTGGGGGCAGGGAAGCAGCAGCCTGCTTGGGCTCTGTCTCCCTCTCAGCACTTTGCTGTGGCCCCCAAAAGCTGGGGGAGCACCTCATCCTTGGTCCTGCTGGGCTTGGGTTGTGTCTGAAGGTCAGCTTTGGGGGTGCTGGTCCATGAGTCCTTCTCTCCCTTCCCTCCTCTGTTTTCCTGTCAATGGCTCTTCTTCCACCTTGGTTTTGTTTGGGAGGTGAAGGCAGAAGGTACCTGGTCCCTTCCCCACATCCCTGACCTCTCTCAGCATTCCTGGGGCCAGGAAAGTTCCCAACTGTGACATCTCCTGTGGGTTCTGATCCTTTATTTGTAGCCCTTCTTCGTGGGCTTGGCTGGTGACCCGGGCACTCTTCCTGGACAATTAACTCAAGCCCTTCATCAACCATTTTTCCTGGGGGAAAAAAGGAGGCAGGGACTGAAGTGAGGCAGCTCAGTGGTGGCTCTGAGAGGCACCAGATCCGTGGGGTTGGGATCAGCAAAGCTCCTCCAGCAGTTTCCCCCACTTTCTCCGTCCCTCCAAGGTCATTCTCCTTGCCCTGCCCATGCAGAGGGACACTGAAATGTCCCCCCTGCACCACCCCTGGCAGGGAGAAGCCCAAACCTGGGGGGTTTCCCCTTGGTGTTAATCAATATGTTCCTTCCCATCTCTGTTTGGATCCATCTCCACCCCAGCAGCAAAACAGGATGAACCAAATCCTTGCCCAGCGTCCCCTTTCCCGTGCAGTCAGCAGAGCAGGACATGTCCCATGGCCAAAATGCTTCATCCCACCCACCCCCAGGGTGTGGGGTTCCCTTAACCCCGGAGGAAAAAAGGATCCAGCCCTCGTGTCTCCCACCCCCCCCCACCCCAATTCCCAAACCAGCCAGGGAGGCTTTGCTTCCCTTCCCTCCCCTCTCCTCGCAGCACCGACGGGAGGCGAAGTCAAACAAACAAAAAAAGAAGAGCTATATTATATATATATACACAAATATATATATATAAAATATATACAGAGAGAGGAGATGGAATGATAACCTAGAGATTCTCTATCTCTATTGTATATTTATTCTGTAAATGTCACTGTAAATGCTGTTAAATGACAAGCCGTACTCCAAAGTGGCCCGTGATCTATTTTCATTCCCAGTGCTGTACAGATCAATTCTCATTCCAGAGAGGGACATATTTTTAACCTTTTTATTTCTTGTCCGTGGATATGGGTGGGGGGTGGGCGTCCCTTTCCCCCCGCCCCCAGCCCAGGGAGGGTCCAACTACCCCGGGCGGATCCTGCAGAGAGGAAAAGGAGGAGGAGGAGGAGGAGGAAGAGGGACGACACCTTTGCTTTTATCTGTGGAAATACCGTGTTTTGTCGTGGCATTCGGTGTTAGACGCGGGGTGTTGGGGGTGGGGGGAGTGTGCGTGTGTTTGTTTGGGTGGGGGGGTGTGTGTTTTAAGTGGTCCGTGTCGTCGCGTGTGTGTCCGTGCGTGGGGTGTGGTGCGCCTGTCCGTGGGTGTGCCTGGGTTTAGGATTCACTTCTGGCTGTTCTCTCTCACTCTCCGAGCCTGCCTTAGGGCCGGGGTGTGTGTGTGTGGTGGTTTCTCCCGCTCGCCGGGGCAGGTTCTCCCTCCACGCTCCTCCTCGGGGTCCCAGGCTGTGGGTGGGGCCGACCTCCAGTGGCTTTTTAGCCCCCGAAATCACGTTTTTTTTTTTTTTTTCCCCTCTCTCTCTGCGCAGGGAACAGGGAATAGCTGCTAGTTGTGAGCACAGGCACTTTTTCAGTTCTCCTCCGGGCAGTGGGATGAGGACGCTGCCGATGTCCCTGTCCCCCCTCCCTGCTCGGTTCCCAGCCCTGACCCTGCTGCCTGGGGACAAGGAGCTGCTGGGGGGACTGGGAGGGGATCCAAGCCCTGGGGAGGGGCTCAGGGGGTCTGGAGAAGGCAGAAATGAGGGCTGGAGTTGGGATATTCCATCCCCCAGCACCTGGCTCTGCTCCAGGGGCTGGACCTTGCTCCCGGTGCAAGTCAGAGGGGATGGTTGGAGTCAGAGGGGCGGCCCACGGCTCCTTCCCCTTAATCCCCCCCAGAACAGCCCCTGCCTCACCTCCCAGCCCTCACCCAGACCCTGACAGGCCACATAAACCCCCAGCAGCTCCAGGAGCGACTCCCACTGCCTTCTCCTGCCCCTGGTCCCCTCCCCGAGCCCGGCTCTCGCCGGCAGGGGCGGGGGCAGAGCTGGGTGGCCTCGGTGACCGGGACAGTGGCCTTTGGTGGCTGGGAGGGGACAATGCACGGCCACGGGAGCACCCAGGGAGGATCCACTTCCCCTGGGGAGAGCACAAAGGCCGGTGGAACCCTCCTGTACAGGTAAAAGCACAGACCCCATCGTGGCACATCCCCTGTAGCCCCGTAGTTCCCGCTCGGGCCCCTCGGCCGCCGAGAGAAACCCTGTAAGAGCTGTATCCAGAGTCTGATTAAAAGTCTCTTCTTACCAAACCAAGTCTCTGCCTCTGTTTCCTTTCTCGGGGTGGGCTTTGTGGGGGGGGATCTCTCTGAGGTGTCGGGGGTGGCAGAGAGATAAAGTGAAGGGCATCGTTGGCATCCACGGGCATTGGGGTCCCCCCCTCCCCTGGAGGGGGTCCTGGGCCTCTGGAGACTCTCCCTGGAGGATTTCCAGCCTCCCAAATGCTTTCAAGTGTTGGGAATGAGCTTAGCAACAGGTTTGGTGGGGAGAGGGGAGGGCCTCTTCCCTTCCCTCCCATCTCTGGTGGCTCGTTTGGCTCCTCCGGGGCTTATCCAGCCCCAGGGAATGTGAGGAAGTGGGGGGAGAATTCAGGGTGGGTCCCTCGGCTCTGGGGGTGCCATCAGGGCACTGCCATGGCCACCAACTGCAGCAGCACTGCCCAGGGAAGGGACAGGGGGGATCTGTGCCCAGAGGGTGTCCAGGATTCATCTCTGGGGGAAAACACCCCCCAGGAGCGATGATCAGGACAACGGGACGCTCTGATCCTGCACAGCTCCGTTCTGGGGCAGCAGGGATGGAGATCTCAACCTGCTCCTGCTCATCCTCCTCAGAGAGGGGACACAGAGGGGGGACCCAAGTGTGGGAGTCACTGCTGTGCTGAGCCGGCCGGACTCAGCCCTGCCTGTGCTCCCAGAGGGTCTGGAGGGGCCAGAAAATCCCAGAGCTCCCCGAAAAAAGCTGAAGGGAAACAAACCTGGGGGTGGGGGTAGAAAAAACAACAAAGAAATGGGTCCAAATGTCGAATTTAAACCAAACACCTACTTTGAAAAACAAAACAAAACAAAACACAAAAACCCCCCAATTAACTGAATTTCCTGTGCCAGGGAAGGAGGGAGATTTCAGAGCCTGGGGAGAGGTGAGGGTTGGTGCTGTGGGATTCAGGGGGTGGGTTTTGGGTGTCCCATCTCAAACCAGCTCTGAACCAGGGCACGGACACACGGTGGAGCTACCACGGCAACATCTTGCCATGATTCCCCGAGCACCTCGGGAAGGGAAAGGACAGTTATCCCGAAATCCAAAGACGGGGAAACCGAGACACGGCCCAGCTCCCGCACCGCTCCCGCTCGTTCCAAAGGCGAGACGGTCTCCACTGGCGTCTCCGCTCCTGCCCAGCCTCCTCCCACTCCCAAATTGCTTTTGTGGAGCAAAATTGCATCAGCGATGCGGTGGATGGAGCCAGCCGCGCTCCCCTGTTTTCCCTGCCTCGGCTCCAGCCGGAGCGCAGGACACAAGGTGGCACTGTCAGACAGGGCACAGGGACCTCGCCGGGAATTTGGGAAGCATTCCCTGCCTGGGAAGCAGGGGATGAGCGAGCTCCCCCCTTCCAGGCAGAGGCCGCAGAGGGGATGGGGCTGCGAACTCCGCCCGTGCGACCCGCACAACTGAAAAAAATGGGTGATTTTAGCTGGAAAAATTCACCTGGCAGAGGCAGGTGGTGGAGATGGATGGGATGGTGGCAGCTTTTTGGGAAGACCCTCCTCCAAGAGAGTGTCCTGAGAGGCTTTTTGGGGCTCACACCGTGGGGGGAGGGTGCTGTGGGCACCCCCAGCCACAGCTGCCACCACCGGAGATGGATTTATCCCACCAAAAACACGGTGGGAGGAGGGCAGAGAGCTTGTTCGGAGCACCCAGGGGTTCCTGAGGCCAACACAGCTTTTAGCAGTGGAATCCTGGGCTGGAAGGACCCGGAGAGGTCAGTTTGGCAGTTTCTAAGCCAAAGCAGGATTGTCCCTCAATAAGCTGGTGCCCCTGCTCTACCTTCCTCCTCCATCCCCTGGTGGATGGAGACGTGGCAGGATCCCAGCGTGTCCCCAAGCCCTCCGTGAGGCCACTCAGCTCTTGGAGAATCCCACCGGCCCTCTGTGCTGGTCCCTCCCACCTCTGGGGACCTGCCCGAGGGACCACGGGCAAGGCTCAGGGTGTGGGGCTGGCTCAGGGGCTGAGACCAGCGGGGTGGACCCACAGACCCCCTCACCACGTCCTCAGGACCCCCCCCTTCCCCCTCAGGCGTGTGGCTTTCCAGGCTGGAGCTGATCCTCCTTGAGGTCTTCCAGGTCCTGCTCTTCATTACGTCCTTCTCCTGGGTGTTATCTGAGATGCCTCGAGCCTTTGCAGGAGGTCCCTGCAGGAGTGACTCCCTCTTGCTCCAAAAAGGCCCTTATTCATCCAGCTCTTGCCATTTCTTTCTCTCTCTCTCTCTTTTCTTTTTTTTCTTCCTTTTTTTTTTTTTTTTTTTTTTTTCCCTCCCATGGACATTAAAAATCCAAAGGCATATTTGGAGAGCAGACAGCTTTGGGCGGGTGTTGCTGGGCTAAAAGATCTCTTCCTTCCCCAGATACAACCCCATTTGTCTGCCTGGCCACCTCCTCCCCGTCCCCGGGAACGGCCGCGCTCGGGTGCACGGAGCTCATCCCCCGGCGGGATGAAAGTCTGGGGCTAAAAAAAAAAAAAAAAAAAAAAAAAAAAAAAAAAAAAAAAAAAAAAAATTAGCCGCAGGTCGCAGCATTCCTCCTTCCCTCCCGGCCAAAACTCGCCTCGCCGCCACCGAGGAGCTGAGCTGCGATGCCTGGCCGGTGATGCAAGGCTCGATTTTTCCAGCACGCTTTTCCCTCGGGCTCCGGGGCGCTCCCGCCGGTGCCGCTCCGGGCGCTCGGGGTGTGGAGCTCCGCCAGCCTCCTCCACCCGCTCGGGATCCGGCCCTGCGAGCTCTGGAGTTGCAGGCACACTTGGAGCAGGGCTTTCTTGGTGGTAAGATCTGAGCGTGGCTCTCGTGCCCCGTGGGGGTTTTTGTTTTGTTGGGGGTTTTTTTTGTTGATTTTTTTTTTTTTGGGGGTGGAGCGTTTGCCCCCAACACCCCCAACACCCCGTGGATACGGGATGGGGGGTGGTGGGCAACGTATGAGGGGGCAAAAGCGGGCAGGGGATGGCCAGGGGACCTGGGGGGACGCCCCACACAGTGCTGGGAGGCACAGAGAGAGGTGCTGGGTGAGCATCCCCCACTCACTGACCACGAGCCCAACCCTCACCCCGCACCAAGGACCCCCTCACCCCAGTGCTGACCCCTCCGGCTCAGCCCCCCACCCCAATAACAGGCCTGTGGCTGGGCTTGGATCCCCTCCACGACCCCCAAACCCCCACTTGCACACACCCCCAGCCCTCCCAGCACCAGCAGTGCCAGTGCAGGAATAAACAGCGCTGGCTGGATGAGTCCCTCGGGTCTTCCCCGGGGTGACAGCCTTGGCCCCGGGGGCACCGCAGCTCCTCCGCAGCCCCAGGAGCCCAGAGGGAGCGCCAGCAGCACCCCGGGGGTGTCGGACCCCTCCCCAAGGAGGGGGGCTTAGAGGGAGAGCCTGGGGGTGGTCGGTGCCCCGGGTCCCAGCCCCGGCTGCCGTGGAGGGGAAGGGAAATCGCTCACGCAGGAGCCGAAACAGGGCGGAGAGATGCTCGGGGAGGGCAGTGGGAGGGAAGGGGGGGGGCAGGTCTGCCTGCGGCCCCCCAGCTCCCCACCGGCCCTGGGGTCGGTGTCTCCTGACCCCTCAGTGAGCGAGGGATTGAGAGCCAGGGAGGGATGGGATCTGCGGGAGCCTCTGCCAAGAGCTGGCTCCAGATCCGCAGGCAGCTCTGGGCTGCATTTCCCCTCCGGCGCGAAGCGGAGCTGGGGTGTCCGAGGTTCACTCCTCGCTGACACCGACCCCCCGAGACCCTCGGCGGCACGTCGGGCCCCGCGGGGAGGTGAGCGGGGCCCGGGGGTGCGGGGGGACCTGCGGGGAGGCGGGGGGGCTGGGCTGGGGGTGGGTGGAGGTTATGGAGGGATGGATGGAGGGATGGGGGGATGGAGGGGAGGGAGGGATGCGGGGATGGGAGGGAGGGATGCGGGGATGGGAGGGAGGGCAGCGGTGGGGGGCGCAGAGGGAGGGAATGGGGGGGTTGAGGGGCTGGGCGCTGGGGCGGGGGGTCTCCGGCCCCCCGGCGGGGCGGCGCCGGCTCCCGTAACCCCGCCGCTCGCTCCCAGCCCTATAAAAGCCCCGCCGAGCCCCGCAGCCGCTCCCGCCGCCTCCCCCGCGCCGAGCCCCGGGAGGCAGCGCCGGGGAGCAACAGGCCCCCCTGGCCCGGCCACGCGTGAGCGGGGCCCCTCCGGGGAGGGGGAGCGGGAGGGGGGGCGCATCCATCCCCACCTCTCCCCGCTGGGGACCGGGGACTTGCCCCCCGGCCGCCGCCCCCTCCCCGAGCCCGGCCCGGGGGGGCGGAGGGAGCCACCGGAGCGGGAGGGGCGAGCGGCGGGGCCCCCCCCGCGCCTGGCGCTGCAGGTACCGGGCGGTGGGGGGGAGGACACGGACACGGCACCCGGCGGGGCTCAGCATCCCCCCAGCCCTTCCCCAGCATCCTCCCGGCTGGGCCCGCAGCACCCCCCGGCCCTCCCCGGGCCCTCTCCATCCTGCACTTGTTGCTGCCCGGCGGGGCTGGACTGGCTCCCGGTTTAGGGCGGTTTTATTCGGGGGGGTGGTTTGGGAGGGGGTGGAGGTTGCAGCCTCCCCTGCTGTCCCCCGGCAGCCAGCGGTGTCCGGCTCGGCTCCAGCTCGTTCCCCTCGAGGCCAGAGCCAAGCCTGAGCCTCCCCTTTTCCCCTCCCCCAGCCCCATCCGTGCCCCCTTCTCCCGCCTGCGCCGACCCCCAGCTCCTGGCCCGGAGGAAGGGTGCGCGTTCCGTGCATCTCCCATCCACCCAAATCTATGATCAGCTCGGTGTGTGTCTCCTCCTACCGTGGACGCAAGTCTGGGAACAAACCACCCTCCAAAACATGCCTGAAGGAAGAGATGGGCAAAGGGGAAGAGTCGGACAAGATCACCATCAACGTGGGGGGCACCCGGCATGAGACCTACAAGAGCACCCTGCGGACTCTGCCGGGCACCCGCCTGGCCTGGCTGGCCGACCCCGACGCCCAGAGCAACTTCGACTTCGACGGCAAGAGCAACGAGTTCTTCTTCGACCGGCACCCCGGCATCTTCTCCTACGTGCTCAACTACTACCGCACGGGCAAGCTGCACTGCCCCGCGGACATCTGCGGGCCCCTCTTCGAGGAGGAGCTCACCTACTGGGGCATCGACGAGACCGACGTGGAGCCCTGCTGCTGGATGACCTACCGGCAGCACCGCGACGCCGAGGAGGCCCTGGACATCTTCGAGAGCCCCGAGCCCGGCGGAGGGGCCGGGGGAGAGGAGCCCGAAGAGGAAGGGGGTAGGGAGATGGCCCTGCAGCGCCTGGGCATGGATGACAGGCCCCCCGGGGCGGCAGGGGCCGCAGGAGGGGGTGGCTGCTGTCGGAACTGGCAGCCCAAGATGTGGGCGCTCTTTGAGGATCCCTACTCGTCCAAGGCCGCCAGGGTAAGATCCCGGAACGCGCCGGTGGGGGCGTGGGATGGGGCCCTGCTGGGGTTGTGTCTCCAGCTCTCTGGCCCTGTGGTGAGATGGGATTTCCCCGTGGTTTGTGTGGGTTCCCTCGTTGCCATCCCCCTCCTCCCATCCTACAGGACACGTCTTCCATCACCTCCCAGTCTCCTCCCAGTGCATCACACTCGGGGGAGCTGGGCTGAAACTAAGAGGCAAACTCAATCCCTGCCTCCTTTGCACCCTCTTGGGCACACGGAGATGAGGGATTGTTCTTGGAAGGGCTGAGTCCTGGCAGAGGCCGAGGATGCTCCAGGACAGGTGGAGTGCTGGGGTTCCTCTCGCTGGGTCGCTCCCATTGCCACACCAAAACCCCACATTCACTGGCCGAGGTGTGGAAAGGGGGTCAGGGCTGGTCCTCAAGCAAATGGGATCCTTGTGGCTGTCCCTGAGGAGCTCATGCTTCTCTCCTGCAGCAGCAGCAGCCCCAAAGGACACCCCGTGGCCCCCCCATCCCCCAATGTCACCGGGTTGATGCCACCCATGGTGCCCATCAGGACACGGTGCCCATCAGGACATGAGAGTACAGGCTCTCAGCTGTTAACACACAAAACACACACCTTCCCCAGCCCCCCCATCCACACACATCCCCAGGGCCCCAGCACCGTGTGCTCACACACAGCAGGACCCCACACCGACAGCCCCCCCGGGCATGCAGACAGTCCCTCCCCACTGACATGCCCAGGGTGTTTTCCCCAAAACCAGGCCCATCCCCAGGCTCTCTGTGCATGTGTCTCCTCTCCCAGCTGCTCTCAGATCATCCCCAAAACGCTGCCCCCCAATCCCCAGACATCACCTCCCACACCCCCACCCAGTCCCATCCCCCCTCACCCCCAGCTCATAAACCTGCCCCGCACACTCTGACGGGCATTTGGGGGTCCAAAGGAATTCTGGAGGCATTCAGAGGTGTTAAACAAAACCCTGTGGATGGGCAAGAAGTCCTGCAGGCATTTCACCCCCTGGGCAGGGGTCAGGTGGGCAGGGAGGGGTTTGAGCAGCACTCACAGGCAGAGGATGCTGGGACAGTGAGGGTTGAACTCCTTCTAAAAGGGGAATCCGCTCCTCTGCCCATCCCTGCGGGCTCCTCACCTCGGGGAGATGCTGAGTGGTGCAAAGCTCCAAATAAAAACACTCAACAAAATTAAAAATAAACCCAAGCACAAGAATTCAACTCCTTAAACACATCCCCTCCCACCCCTCCCCAACCGAGGGGTGGTGTTATTTGGATCTGCTCTTCCCGTGTTTCCTGTTTTCCTGTTGTGCTGAGCTGCTCCTGGAAAGGCTTTCTAGCAGGAGGAATGTGTTGGTGGGAGCAGAGGTGGTCGTGATGGAGCCCTGGCTGGGGTTGGAGCAGGACTGGTTTGTACTGGGAGCTCCCTGCTCTGTGCCAAAGGCTCAGCAGGGCCGTGGGAATGGCCACTTTTCCAGGTCCCCACTGGGAAAAACACCGGTGTGGCTTGGGAGAAGGGGGAATCTGAGGCACAGAGCAGTGAAACCAACCCCACCTGCCCAGTGTTCCCAGTTTGGAGCGGCCATTGAGTGCTGGGACGCTCTGGGGCCCACGAGCATCCCTGCAGGTGCAACAGTCACGGTGCTGCCCCCAAACCCTGAGGTTTGGGGTGGTGGTGGGGGATTCCTTTAACACTGCCCTGTTTCAGGGTGGTGAGGTTTTGGGGGGTGGTCAGGATTTAGTCCCTTCCTTTCCAGAGCCAAAGGGGTGCTGCTGGTGGCAGGGAATGCTCCACAGCAGCCAGTCCTGGTGTGTTTTGCCAAACCTTGGGAAGCAGCAATCCATGGAAACCCTCAGCTGTGACTGAGAGTCCCAGGAGCTGAATTTCTCCTCCCCATGGAGCAGCCCCTGGGGCCCTGACTCACTTGGGTCCCGGTTAATTCCATCTTTCTCTCCCTCCAGCCCTTCTCTTCCTGAGCTGCACGGTCAGAAATCCCTCCCCTAAAAGTTTTTAGCCCCTTTTCCACGTCCCACTGTTGGGATCCCTGGCTCCTCAGCCTGCTCCACTCCACTCCCAGGGAATTTGGTCCCTGGTGCAGCTGGAATTTAACACTTTTCCTCCCCGTGGGAAAATGCCCTGGCTGGGATTTCACCTCCACTTCCAGATTCCTCCTCTGTGGAGCTCGTCATTATTTTTCCCGATTTGGGGAGCCCTGGCCTCGTTTCCATGGGCACTGCCAGGCTGGTGAGCACCTGTAGGGCCATGGATTTTTCTTGGGAACACCCATCTCAAGCTGTTGAGTGTATCAGGTCGTCAACAGGTTCTGGAGGACCTGTTTGAGGGAGTTCTGGTGGTGCTGGGTGAATTACAGTAGATTTGGGTTTATTTTAAAGACATTCTGGAAAAGAACTTGACTTTTGAGCAGAGACTGAGTGAGACATCTTGGGCCAGGCACAAAACTGGAGCAGCACCGTTGGTCTGGGGGGGACACACACGATGGTTTGCACTGGCTGTGAACCCGACTCTCCTATTTTTAGACTTTGTTTTTGCTCCTGCAGCTAAATCAGGTCTCACCTCACCCTCACACAGCGGAGCTGCTTCATTACCCGAGTGTTCACAGGGTCTCACCCCCTCCCTTGGACTTCTATGTTTTTTCCTGTTTTGCTTCGAGTCCAAGTTTTCACTCCTGAGGTTTTCCTGAGATTCCCCACACAGGGAAACTCAGGAACATGAGTCAGCCGCCAGTAGATTATTTTGGCTGTGCCACTGCTGTGCAGGGACGCTTGTCTGGCTAAACTGGCCTCCAGATCCCACTTTTTGCTGGATTTGCTCCCCAAACCGCAGGTGGCTCATCAGCCTGCAGAGCCCCGTGTGGCCCAGTGGGGTCTGGTTAAGGGGTGAGGAGCATCTCACCCCATCCCTAAGCTGGCGTCTGGGGTGGGAGAATCACCTTCCAGAGCTTTCTCCAGCCATGAATGCCCACTTTAACCTTCCCACCAAACCCTGGGAGGGCTGACACTCTCTGTGCTGTCCCCCCACCTTCCCCAGGGTTTCCCCCTGGGTGAGAGGACACCCCTCGGGGATGCTCCTGGCAGGCTCTGGCCTTCCAGAGCGAGGTTGGGTTTTATTCCAGCGTGACTCAGGCCCTCTGTGCTGCTGATTCACTCCAGCCAAGGGCCGGGGCTGCCTCCTGGAGCAGCTTCCTGGATCAGCCTCCTGGAGCAGCTCTTCCCGCCGCAGCCGCTGGGGTGGGTGGGACAGGGGACGGTGCAGGTGCAGCAAAGGGGCTGCAGCAGGATCTGATCTGCCCCCAGGGAGCAGAACCCGCTGTGGTTTTGTGCTGGAAGAGCTTTTCTTCTCAGAGGCTCTTTTTTTTTTTTTTTTTTTTTTCTTTTTCTGGGGGCTCTTGGAAACAGATCCTCTGGGAAAAGGACTCATCCTGAGCTCATCCTGCCGGGAGGGGGCTGAGCAGTATTGATGGAGCACCACAAGGTGGTTCTTTCTGACACAGCCTCTGGTTTTTCCCCCGCTCCTCGAGGAGGAGGTGGCATGGAGGGGACAAAGGTCTCTCTGGTCTGCCAGAGGGGACAACTGGGAATCATCTGGGTGTCAGCAGGCCCAGGCCTCAGCTCTGCCTGCTCCTCCCCTTGTCCTGCCCTGTCAGTCCTGGGACCTTTTGTGGGCCCATCATCCACCAGGGACCCTCAGGGAGCAGGGAGGGGGGTGAAAGGACATCTCTGACACATCCAGACCCCAAACCTCGCAGTCATGAACGATGATGGGAACCTCCCGTCTGGTGTGGTTCGGGATGCACCTGGTGGATTTTGTCCTCTTAAAATTTAAGAACTCAATTTTCAGATTTCTCATCTGTTCCCAGTGGAGTCTCCCTCTAATCCCAGGCTGTTCCAGGCCTCACTTCACCCCCCTCACTGTCATTTCTGGCACACCTCCAGCCACAGCTGGAGCCCAGCTCACCTCCCCATGGACAGATGGCAGCCCTTGGAGAAAGGTTCCTGCCCCAGACACTGAGGGTGGCTGCCACCTCACAGGACAGGCCCAGGGACCCTTCCCTGCTCTGCCCCCTTGCCCTTGGTGGCAGCTCCTGGACAAGGAGCCTCCCCCAGGGAGGACAGGCTGCCCCCCCCCGCTCACGGCCCGTGCCATTCCCGCTTTCCCAGGTGGTGGCCTTCGCCTCGCTCTTCTTCATCCTGGTCTCCATCACCACCTTCTGCCTGGAGACCCACGAGGCCTTCAACATCGACGTCAACGTGACGGAGACCCTGGTGGTCGGCAACACCACGACGGTGCTGCTGACGCGCAAGGTGGAGACGGAGCCCGTCCTCACCTACATCGAGGGCGTCTGCGTCCTGTGGTTCACCCTCGAGTTCCTGGTGCGCGTCGTCTGCTGCCCGGACAAGCTGCTCTTCGTCAAAAACCTGCTCAACATCATTGACTTCGTGGCCATCCTGCCCTTCTACCTGGAGGTGGGGCTCAGCGGCCTGTCCTCCAAAGCGGCCCGGGACGTGCTGGGCTTCCTGCGGGTGGTCCGCTTCGTGCGCATCCTGCGCATCTTCAAGCTGACGCGGCACTTTGTGGGGCTGCGGGTGCTGGGCCACACCCTGCGCGCCAGCACCAACGAGTTCCTGCTGCTCATCATCTTCCTGGCCCTGGGGGTGCTGATCTTCGCCACCATGATCTACTACGCCGAGCGCATCGGCGCCAAGACCTCCGACCCCACCGGCAGCGACCACACCCACTTCAAGAACATCCCCATCGGGTTCTGGTGGGCCGTGGTCACCATGACCACGCTGGGCTACGGCGACATGTACCCCAAGACCTGGTCGGGGATGGTGGTGGGGGCTCTGTGCGCCCTGGCCGGGGTGCTCACCATCGCCATGCCCGTGCCCGTCATCGTCAATAACTTTGGGATGTACTATTCCCTGGCCATGGCCAAGCAGAAGCTGCCAAAGAAGAAGAAGAAGCATATACCCCGCCCAGCCCCCCTGGACTCCCCCACCTACGGCAAATCCGAGGAAAACTCGCCCCGGAACAGCACCCAGAGCGACACCTGCCCCTTGGCAGTAGAGGAGGGGGTGGCTGAGCGGAAACGGTCAGGTGAGACCCCAAAGGTGGGGAGCGGGGAGGGGGAGAAGCTCTGGGAGCAGCCGAGGCAATCTCTGTGGTCTCCTGTATCCCAGAGTCCCCGGGGATGGTGCAGGGTGGGGCCTCCAGCTCTGGGGTGGGTGAGAACTCGGTGTAGAAGGGGCTGGGACGTGTGGGTGGGAGGGTGTGGGGGGGGCCCTGTTGGTGGACCAGGATGCTGCAGATCAAGTCCCCCCTGCAGGAAAGGGGGGAAGGCCACATCCTGCCCTTCCAAAGGACACGCCCTGCTCTCCCAAGGGTGTAGATCAGCTCACCGTGGTGGGATTCCAGGTGTCCCTACAGAGCCCACCTCTCCCTCACACTGACAGAGGGAGCCCAGCTCCCACCTGAGCCTGGTCATGCCCTTGGGACAGATTTTCCTTTGCTTCCTCCCACTGTAAATCATGGAACCTTCCATCAAAATGGATAAATCCACCGATGTTCCCTGGGGCTTGGCCCCAAACCTCCCCCTTCATTTTCTGCACTGGCTGCTCCAAATCCTGAGCAAAACCAGCCCCTGCCCGTTTGTTATTTGCTCTCATCCTGCACTTTGGGGTTTGGCCAGTCCTTCCTTTGGGTCAGGACAGGGCGTGGTTCCAGCTGTGGGCAGCTGTTGGTGCCACCACCCCCCGGGCTCAGCTTGGGGGTCTCTGAGAGCCCTGTCCCCCTGTCCCCATTGTCACCGTGGTGGCTGCTCTGCCCTTTTCCTCCTGGTTCGCTGCCAGAGGCACCTCTGGAATGGCTGCCTGGATGTCACCTGGAACGCGTGTCCTTCAGCTGTGGGGACACGGAAAGCTCTGAATGTCCCCAAAGAGGGCTTTCATTTCAATTTTTTTTTCATTACAAATCTCCCTTTTCCATGTGCCTGCACACCCTGTGTGCCCAGGGGGAGCCCTGGCACTGGGGAGCAGGAGCTCTGTGGGAGCAGGAGCTCGGTAGGAGCAGGTCAACCCCCTCCCTTCACCCCAACACCCCCCAGGAGCACAGGCCAGACCCTCACCTGGCAGAGCCTCCTCTCAACCAAGCAACCAGGGCAGTCAGGTGACTTAAATTAACACATAAATTAACACTTCCCATTGCCCCAAGCAGCCAGGTCTTCAGCAGTAACAATTTTTGGAGAGCTAATTCCCACCAATCAGGTGGGTGGATCTCGAAGGCCCAGGGGTGTTTCCTCCCCAGCTTTGGCTTCACACAGGGTTTATAACCCCTCAGCAGGGCCAGAGCTGCTCTTTGCTGCTTGGAAATAAGCCTGGGGTCGTCCTGCTCCCCTGGTTACTCCAAATTAACGTGTCCAGGCTGGGATTGTCCCTGAATTGGTGGATTTTTGCCTGGAATATCTACAGCCTGGTTTCATCTGCTGCCTTGAACGGCCTGACCAAACCCTTCTGGTCACCACAAGCACCTGGTCCTGGGGGTCTCTCAGCTGCTGATGGGTCTCTGCCACCTCCCTGCAGACTCCAAGCAGAACGGGGAGGCCAACGTGGTGCTGTCGGACGAGGAGCAGCCGCTGTCGCCGCCGGACGAGGAGAAACGGCCCGTGCGCCGCTCCAGCACCCGGGACAGGGGCAAGAAATCCTCCACCTGCTTCCTGCTGGCCACGGGGGACTTCTCCTGCACGGCTGATGGAGGCATCCAGAAAGGTAGGGCTGGAGGTGTGAGCTGGCAGGGGGAGGGAGCTGGAGGTTCGTTGTGGTTCATCTCCATCCGCTCCCCCCGGCTCTGCTCTGCTCCCCAAATCCGTGTCCTCCTGCCTCTCCATCTGCTTCATCTCCATCCACCCCATCTCTCTGTGCTGGCTGCAGGCTTTTTGTTCTCTCCTCCCACTGACAGCCCCTGTTTGGGGTCTGTGACCCCCTTGCTGGTGGCACTGCCCTGCGTGGGGACAGCTCTGTCCCTTCACCCCCCCAGTGCTGCAACTTCTGCCCCTCCAACTCTTCTCCCTGGGCTTCAATCGTCCATCTCAGGGGGGTGTGAAAGGGACATCTCTCCTGGGCTTGTGGCTGGAGGCGACCAGAAGGTTTTCAGCAGGGAAAGAAATCCCCAGCAGTTTCCCTTTCCTCTTCTTCCCCCCTCTAACCGGCTTTGGGTGGGTTCGAGCGTGGGGAGCTGTGATGTGTCAAGTGCTGCCTTGCCAGGAGCTCTGGGCTGCCAGGAAGGCTCCTCGGGGTGTGGAAAAGGGAGCTGTGCTGAAGTGTTGAGGTTTTTCCACGGGGAAACTGAGGGGGAGACGAGTCAGGAAAACACAGAACTCTTCCTGCAGAGATGAAACAAAGCCCCCTTCGGTCCCAGCCCTCTCTACCCCTCTCCCACCAGCTCAGCCCTCCCCCCCGTGGGGGTAAATCCAGCGCCACCAAATCCAGCTGCACCCTCAGGGATGTGTTGCTGGTGTGGAACTGGTTGGGATGGTAGAGACTGGATGGGGCTTGGGGTACAGGGATGGGCCTTTGGGGGCCAATCACACTTGTCAACAGCAGTAAAAGCAAATTGGTTGTTCCCTCCTGGGAAATCAAGGATTCCCTCTGGCATTCCAGCTCATCCGTAGGGAAGAGGGAAAATGAAAAGCTTTGCTCCCCTTTGGGCAAACACCCTCAAATATTTGCTTGGAATGCTTCAGGGTTTGTTTTTTTTTTTTTTTTCCATTTCCTGGGAAGTTGGCCTCTTTTCTGATAATGGGAAGATGTGAGGGGGAGCTCCAGTCCTGCTCCAGACTGGGATGGGGAGGCTGGAAGGGATGAAGGAGAGGGATGAAAGCCAGTGCTGATCTTCATCCTGGGAAAATGCTGAAGTTGGGCATCTCCTCAGCTGAGGCATTTGAACCTGGTCCCACTGGAGCCTGGAGGAGTTCTGAGAGCCGAGGATCCAGAGCTGCTTTCCCTTCTCCCAAATCCCAGATTTCCAGGTTGCAGGAGACCAGGAGGTTTTCGCTCCTCACGTGGTGGCAGCAGCATCTTCTGGAGAGGACACTTTGGGGGTGGTTTTTGGGGTGTTCTGGTGTCTTCCCTGAAAACACCAGTTTTTTTACAATAAAAACAGAGATTCATTTACCCCCACGTCGCTGAAAGGGCGTTGCACCCTTAGAAAGGTGGATCCAGGGGGGCTTCAGAGCTGCTGGAGACCTTTTTGGGAAGAGGCAACCTCAGTAATCAGATCTTTCTGGTAGGAGGGGTGGGAATTCTGTCCCAGGAGGGGATGTTCTGGAGATCAGGGGTGAGCAGAGGAGAGCAGGGGGGGCAGAGCAGCCTCCAGCCAGGAGCCCCTGGGAGCTGCAGAGGCTCCTCTTCTTCCCTCGGTGCTGATTTATCTCCTGCTGAGGCTGTTTGTTCTGGTCCCGGGTTCTTGGCAGCTCTGCAAATTGAGATGAGCTTGGTTCTGAGCCCGGCTCGCCGATGGCCATCTGTCAGATCCTGGGACAGGTACTGGTGTCTGTGCAAGCTGTGGAAAGCAGGAGGTGGGGCTGGCTCAGGGAGAAGCTGCAGATCCCGGTGTTTCTGGTGGATCAAGCCCAATCGCAGTGGTTGGTCCTGTTGGGGCAGCTCAAAGGGAAGAGTGGCCCCTGCCCATGGCCCCTTGGACCTGGGAACACAGAGCTGGGCTGCTGGGGATTCCCATGGGGAATGTGTTTCCTGCCCCTGGGGATGCTTCCAGTGGTGTCCCTTTGCTCCCTTGCTGCCAGGGAAGGTTTCAGACCCCCTGATCTCCCTCCAGCAGTTCCCAAAAACGTGTCCTGCTGGGCCCAGACACGAGGCTGTTTGGGAATGTGAGCCTTGTTCTGGGCTTGGATGCAGGGATGGGGAGGGAGGAAGAGCCCAGCACGCCCAGTGCCAGAGGGATGGGCTGAGATGGAATCACCGGGATCGTTTAGCTTGGAAAAGAGCCCTGAGGTCAAGTCGCATCGTTCCTCCAGCACTGCCAAGTGCCACATCCACGTGCCTGTTAACTAACTCCACCCCCTTTATCAGCACCTTGACGTGGCTTTTGGCTCCGTGGCCAAGCCCAGAGCGTCGGGCAGCTGATTTTTCCCTCTCCCTCTTGCTGTCAGGGCAGGGCCATGACCTGGGGATGCTCCCAGGAGCTTCCACTGGCAGTGCCTGGCTGGGGGGAGGGAGGACCAGCCCAAGCCCCGGGCTGTGTTGGGAACAAGCCCAGGCATTCCCGGGCACCGCTGCCTCCCTCTTCACCCTGTCCCACCTGCTCCCAGCACCGGGAACTGAGTGTCTCCTGTGGGAAGCCCAGCCTGGGAGGTCCCCGTGGGGTCACACGGTGTCCCCTCACTCTCTTTAGAGGCAGCAAACCCGTTTGTAAAGCAATTCCAGCGGCCTCAGGTAGCGCTGGAGTCACTGGGAATTCTGGCTCTGTTAATGAACTCTGTTAATGAACTGGCAATCAGCAGAACACAACCCCCTGGTGCTTCGTGGCTCCTCCTGGCCCTGGGCTTGGTGGAAAACCACGATGGACTTGAGGGATGGAGCCCTGAGCTCCTTCCCAGGGCTTGGGAATAAACTGATGGGGAGACTGGAGACTGGGCTGGGGGAAGGTTTGCCCTTGGAGCTGCAGAGGGTCCCTGGGGGAATCCAACACCTCTGTGAGGTGCTGCCCCAAACTGTGGTGCTGGAGTGTGATTTTGGCCCTATTCCTCTACCCTTTTCCATCCTTTTTTTTAATCAGCAAGAAGGCAAAGACCCTCCCTACAAACTCGGGTCACCACGGGGGCTCCCAGCAAGCCTCGAGCCCGTAACTCCTCCTGCCAAACTGGTGCTGTTTGGGTGCTGGATCCAGGGTTATCCCAAGCTTTCAGGGACTGTTGGATCCCAGCAGGATTGCTTCCCACACACACACAGCTCAGGGAAACACGTGAGCTCCCCAGAGAGCCACAGCTCTCCCGGGAAAAGAGCAAGGGCTGAGAAAGGACGAGCCTAAAGGAGGTTTTTTGGGGGGGTGTTAGGGGAGAGCAGGAGGGTCTTTGCAGCTGCTGTAGGTGAGAAACATCCCCAGCTATCCCCCCCCAACCTCCCTGCTCAGGGCTGTGCTCGTTCCCTCCCCTCCCTCCGGGTGGATCCAAGCCAGAAAGTAAATCAGGAAATTGCTCCTGTCCTCGGGGGCTGATTCTGGTCCTGCTTCCACTGCAGAGACTGGGAAAGCTTTGCTGGAGTCAGCAACAGGTTTGTCCCCCTGTCCCCTGGGCCTTCCTCTGCCCGAAAAACGAGGAGCTTCTCGGGGGGCTGAGAGGTGGGAAGGGGTTGAAGAATCCTCTTCCTCCCCACCGAGTGCTGGAGATGAGAAATGATTGGGGGAGGGGAATGTCAAAAGGGGATCAAAATCGGGGTTAAAGTGCTCTGGAGCCTTTGGCAGGTGATGCTTTGTCTCAGCATCCTCCTCGGGGCAGGGGGGGTTGATGCTCTGATCGTTAATTCCTGATTTGAACCTAAAACCCAAAAACCAACCTGTCCCAAAGCGGCAGAACCCAAAACGCCCCAGGAACACCCCGGGAAGAGGGGGGCACAGGGAGGGATTCCAAGCTTGGCACTACCCCTGGGGAGCCATCCATCACCCTGTTTATCTGCTGGCAGGAGCTGCTCCCTCCGTTCCCACCCCCCCTGTACTCACACGGTCACCTCCACTCCCGCTTTCCCTGGATCCTGCTGGTGCTGGGGAAAAGCTCAGGCTTGGCTGGGCTCTGCTCACCCGGGAGGATGCAGGCACAGGGACATCGGGCTCGTCATGGCCCGGGAGCATCATTAATTTTCCACGTTTTGGCAGCAGAGCCAGGGAACAGACTCATCTTCAACAGTGCCGCAGGTTGGACCCAAAAAATGCAATTTTCAGGGTGAATACTTAGCGCCTTTCCAGCAGGAAAAGCGGCTTTTGACCCGTGAGAGCATTTCTTCTGGTTGTTTGCTTTTCCAATGAAAGCTGGAGCAATTCCTGGCTCTCTGGGAGGAGTGCGAAGGGTCCCCGTGCTTAAAGAAATATAAATATTTGCACTTCGATGCAATTTCTTACGGGAAAATAACGAGCACGACGACCCGCTCCTTTCCACGCAGGAAGGTGTCAGCAGCAGCTTGGGGTTTGAAACCCGGAGCCGTGGGAACAAACTCCTTCCAAATCCCATCTCTGTTTGAGTTCTGCCGTTTCTCCCTGTCTGCTTTAGCCCACGAAATCCCCCAGTTTCATTCCTCATTCAGAAAAAAAAAAAAAAAAAAATCGGGAAGCAAAATCCAACACCCCCCAGGAGCTATTTGGTCTCCCAGGATGGACGGCTCCCAGAATTCCTGGATTTGGCCAGTGCAGCGGGGGAAGGATCTGGAGGATCTTTGGTTGCCCTCAAAAAGCTCCGTCCGGATTTTTTTTTAGGGGGTTGATGGATCGGGTTGTGGGGCTGGCGATGCTCCCTCCCCGCCCCCCCGCGGCTCTCCCAGCTTTCCGAGCCTTGGGAGCGGGGCTGCTCGGCTCTAACCTGTGTTGTTCTCTCCACCAAGGCTATGGAAAATCCCGGAGCCTGAGCAGCATAGCTGGTGTGGCAGGATCCACGGGGGGCCTGGCCCCGCTCCCGTCCCGCTGCAGCTCTCCCTGCGCTCTGCAGAGCCCCTGCTCTCCCGTCCCTTCCATCCTCTAAAAAACAAAACAAAACAACACCTCCCGGACCCCGCTCTGTGTCGTGTCGCTCCGCCCTCTCCCCTTCCCAACGACTCCGTGTCTCCAAAGTTTCCGGGCGAGTTCCAGCTGGGACATCTCCACCTCCTCCCCACCCCACGAGAAGCTGGTGCTGATCCCCTCCAGCTCCCCCTGCCCCGCTCTGAGGGAGCTGTGACGCCTCCACTGGCCTTGCCTCGTGGGCAGGACGACCCCCGGAGTGGGGTTGGGGTAATTTTCCCCCCTTTAAAACATGACTAATCCCAAACAAACCAGGCCAAACCCCCCCCCCCCCGTGATTCCCTGCCCTCCCTCCCACGGGCCGGTGGCACTCGGGCTAAAAGGGCGATGGAGACACAAAGAAGGACACGTTTGACTTACAAAATGATATCTCATCGTGCTGGAAATGGCTGAGTTCATATAATTCCAGGTTCTGTTTTGTTGGTTTTCTTTTCTATTTTATTTTTCTTTTTATTCTATTTTATTTTAAAAGCAGCCTCGAGTTTCTGGAGGCCACAGATGAATAAACCTCTATTCCCTGCCCAGCAGTGCTTCCCCTCTCATTTTGTGCCTTTTTTTTTTTTTTTTTTTTTTTTTTTTTTTTTTTTTTTTTTTTTTTTTTTTTTTTTTTTTTTTTTTTTTTTTTTTTTTTTTTCTGCCTAAATCACACTTGTTCTTTCCCACATCGTGCCTGGTTCTCCAGCCAGCCTTGGAAAACAGCCCTGGGGGCCCTGTGGGGGCTGAGGGGGCCCTGGGAGAGGCTGGGATAAGAGGTAGGGATGTTCCCAGGAAGAGCTGGGAGGTGGTGGGAAGAGCAACGAGGGGCCCTGGGAAAGCTGCTGCTGGAGTTGAATAGCTGGGATTGGGGACAAAATGATGCCTGAGTGGAAAGGGGGGGGGATGAATCCCTTTTTGGAGATGGACACAGGGTGGTGGGGAGGAGCATTCCCACGGGAATGGGATCCCCCATCCCAAGGGAGGAGGAGGCTGGAGCGCCAACCCCCCTGTTACTCTGCTTTTGCTCATGTATATTCATTTTTTTGGGGGTGATTCTGAGTGATCTCAAGTGTTTTCTGGACCTCGAAGCAACCCTTCAGTTCCTGATTTGTGGCTCAGCCTCCCCAGGGGGCAGGTGGGTTTAGGGGGGGCTGCAGGGGGCTGGTTTTGGGGGGTGCAGCCCCGCTCTTGAACCCCACCCTGGTGCTCTCTCAATCTCTTTGAGGAGATCTCATCATCTCTGGGAGGCAGCGCTGGGCAAAGGTTGGATTTGGGCATCCTGGAGGTCTTTTCCAAACCTTGATGACTCTGCAATTCCAGGGTCCCCACACCCTGAAGGAGCTGGGGGGGATTTTGGCCCTTCCCACAGCCAGGACCCTCCTGCTTCATCCCAGGGCTCCCCGTGCCTCAGTTTCCCCTCAGTGTAGAGCAGGAGCTGCCAGGAGGAGCCACTTCCACCAGCAAAACAACCCCCCTTTGAGTCCTCCAGGGGGCCAACAAGAACCTTTTCTCCTTTATTTTGTTTTTCTTCCTCCCCCTGCCCCGTCCCAGCCCTGGGAGAGCTGAAGGGAAGCAGAAAACAGGTGGGAAAATGTGTGGGGTGCCACGAGCTGGATCCTGGGGCTGGATGGCAGGAGCTGGGCCCTGCAGAGACCCCGGGCTGGAGCTGGAATTTCTGGGAATCTGGGGGAGAAACCAGGATGAGCTGCATCCATCCTCTGCCCAGGATGGCCTGCAGTGGTTCCTGACCCCTGTGCTGGTGATTCACCCCCCGTGTTGGCAGTGCTGGTGGTGTAGCTGCAATCCTTGGATTTCTGTGATTGAGGTGCATTCCCACAGGAGCAACCGGGCAGGTCCGTGAATCACCCAAAAATCCACCAGCTGGACGAGTCTGGAGGCTCAAGCCACGTCTCCTCCTCCCCTCTGGAAGCAGGAGAAGCTGGAATATCCCCATCCCCTGTGAGAGGGAAGGTCACCCCCTGCGATTTCAGTGGCCCCTGGGCCGTAAATGATTGATCAAGGTCACGCCCTGACTTTGGGGACGAGCCAGCCACCAAAACCCAGACCAGGACACCTCAGACTTCGGGGTTTTAGGCAGAGGATCCACCCCAGAGCAGATCCCACCCTCTCCCCACAGCAGGGCTTGTTGTCTGGGGACGAAAAACCTTCAGTGGACCCCCCCCCAAAAAATCTGGTCCCCAGCAGAGCAAGGAGGGCTGGGCAGGAGCTGCCACAGGATGCAATTTTTAGCCTGTGCCGTTATGCAACTCGGGAGAGGGGATGACTAATGTGCAAAAAAGCTCCTCTAAAACAACCAAACCCCGAAAGGGAGACGGAGGGATTTCAGTGGGAGGCACCAAACCGCTGAGAAACCCTTTGCATCTTCTCCCTCTTCCTCCCCACCTCCCCCTGATTTGGGGGATGCAGAAAGCAGCTTGGTGGGGTTTTTTAAGGGGGGGTCTGGGTTGGTTTTGGGGGGGTAGGGGGTGAGTTGAGCAGGGTTTGGTCCCTTTGGGGGGGAAGAGGAGCTGTAGTGGATCAGAGCAGACCTGGAGCCCAGGGTTTTTTCTCAACCAGTGGCCAAAATTGGCTGCCTGGAGAAGAGGATAAGAATAGAGCAGGAATATCCGATGCTTCCCCTGAATATCCTCCCAGAGCTTATCTGTGTTTAGGGATCTGGAAGGAGCTCACGTTCCAGCCCAGAGAGAGAAAGGAGGGTTTGTTGGATTTATTCCCGAGGAACCGAATAAATCCACAGGATTAAATCCAGGGCTGCCTCTGCCCAAGTCCTAAAATGGCATTAAAAAAAATAAACCACCACACAAGGGGTGTGCAGGGACTGTCAGAGCATCCCAGTGTGGACAGGAGAGGTTCCCATGGGATGGGGGGGACTCTGCTGGGTCCTGTTCCCAGCAGGATGCTGGGATTGAGGGGGTTGTGTCCCTTGCCTGTGGATAGTGGAGCTTTAGTGCCCCTTGTCCCTCTCCCCGTTGTGGCTGCAGATACAGGTGATGCCCAGCAGCAGGAATGGGGCCAGAAATCACGGAGTTATGGAATGTTTGGGTTGGAAGGGACTTCAAATCCCATCCGGTTCCACGGGCGGGGACACCTCCCACCAGCCCAGGTTGCTCCAAGCTCCGTCCAACCCTACCTTGGGCACTTCCAGGGATGCTGCACAACATCCCTGGGACTGTCCTGGTGTTGTGGGATTCCTCACCCCCCTCTGCCCGTGTGCCCACCCCCCCTGGAACACAGCCCAGCCCTTTGGGACAAGGACCAACCCCTACAACCACCCACCCCTGAGTGCCAAAACCACTACAAGAGCAAAACCAGAGCGGCCTTTGGGACCAAGGAGGGGGGTTTGGGGGGCAATTCCCTCCCTTTTCCAGCATCATCTTTTCCTTCTCCTCCTGGAAGGCTCTGAGCCCAGCACTGCACGGAGGCTGCACCAGAACGCCGGGGTTGCGTGCAGAGTATTAATTTTTTTATTGTTGCAACAACTGCTCTGTTTCTTGGGAGATGCCTGAAAGAGCTGAGAAAATAGAAAGGCCTGTCAGGCAGCCGGGAGGGAGGTGAAGATGTCAAGAGAGTAATTGCTCTACCCAGAAGGAGCCTGTTCCTGGCTTCCCCCAGCACTGCCAGGAAAAAAAAAAAAAAAAAAAAAAAAAAAAAAAAAAAAAAAAAAAAAAAAAAAAAAAAAAAAAAAAAAAAAAAAAAAAAAAAAAAAAAAAAAAAAAAAAAAAAAAAAAAAAAAAAAAAAAAAAAAAAAAGAAAAGAAAAAAAAATCCTCAGCGCTCATTTTGATGACAATAAAGGAAAAATAGAAAAATAAACCAGCAACCCCATGGTTTGCCCGTGCTGAGGAGGAACTGGGAGAGAGCAGAGGCAGATGCAAAATAAGATGCAGTTGAGCTTATAAATAGGAGCCTCCCAGCTCCCAGTCTGTTACTTCCTCACCTCCACCCCGGGCACTTGATCCTTACGCTTTTCCCACAGGAAAGGCAAATGCAGGAGCAGAAAGCATTCTGTAAATTGCTGGGGAGGGGGTCACGCTCTTCCTCCTGCGTGTGGGATGGGCTGGGGCAGGGAACGAGTCCTGGTGCTGGGGAAAAAATAATCACAGAGCCAGGGAATGGGTTGGGCTGGAAGGGACTCGAAAGCTCGTCCTGTCCCACCCCCTGCCACGGGCAGGGACACCTTCCACCAGCCCAGGTTGCTCCAAATCCCATCCAACCTGGCACTGGGCACTTCCAGGGATGGGGCAGCCACAGCTTCTCTAGGAATTCCATCCCAGCCCCTCCCCACCCTCACAGGAAGGAATTTCTTCCCAATATCCCATCTGATCCTGCCCTCTGGCAGTGGGAAGCCATTCCCTGTGTCCTGTCCCTCCATCCTTGTCCCCAGTCCCTCTCCAGCTCTCCTGGAGCCCCTTTAGGCCCTGCCAGGGGCTCTCAGGTCTCCCTGAATCCTTCTCTTCTCCAGGTGACCCACCCCAGCTGTCCCAGCCTGGTTCCAGAGCAGAGGGATCCAGCCCTGGCAGCATCTCCGGGGCCTCCTCTGGACTCTCTCCAGCAGCTCCACGTCCTCCTGATGTTGTTCCCAGGGCTGGGGCAGCTCTGCAGGGGGGTCTCACCCGAGGGGGCAGAGAGGCAGAATCCCCCCCTGTCCTGCTGTGGGATCAGCCCAGGGCATGGGGGGTTTGGGGGGCAGGGCCTGCTGAGCTTCCTGTCCCACCAACACCCCAAGTTCTTCTCCTCAGAATTCCTGCAGGACCTGCCCAAACATTGTGCTGGCCCAGCTGGGTGCTGGCAGCACTTAGGGGTGTTTGGGGAGATGCTCATGGTGGGACTGTGGGAATTCACCATCCCTGGAATTTTGGGGTGGAAAAGGGGTTGCCTTGGCAGCAGCACAGCAAACCCAGGGGGATTTTTGGAGCTGGGATGTGCAAAGCCAGGCCAGAACCCCACTGGATGCTGGGGGGGGGCAGACCTGCACCCCCAAAAAAAAAGCCTCGAGGAAGGGGCTGTGAGGGCCAGAGAGGGTTGGGACTCACCGGTGCAGCAAGTGGAGCCAGCACTGACAAAACGAGACACCAGGGATGGTTTTCTCGTGGTGGTTTCATCTGAGGGACAAAAAAAAAAACCCCAAAAAACCCCCACCTAAAAATCTGGGCTGTTGTTAGTTATTTTTAGTCTTGCTAACTTTTTTTTTTTCATTTTTCTCCAAGGCTGGGCAGCTGCTTTCCAAGGCAGGTCCCTTGGGGGGCTGCGGGCGGCAGGTCTCGAGCTCGCACCAGCAAATGGCTTTGAAACGGGGGAGGAGGAGGAGATGGGAGTTAAAAGCCGAATTTGTGCCCCTGGTAAATCAATCGACCCGGTGGGGAGTGTTTCCAGCGGGCCACGAGTCCTGCCAAGAGCTTTTAGCTGCTCCCAGGATTGATGGAACCAAGGGCTGGGGTGATTTCCAGTCGCTGCTGGTGAGGGGGGTGATGATGTTGGGTCCCCAAACCGGCCCAGTCGTGACAGCCTGGGAGGTTGGGGAGCTTCCCTGCCAGCTGTGGGATTCAGGGGCTCTAATTCCAGCGGGATGTGGGGGTTGGAAAAGCCTCCCTGTCTGGGCATTGCTCACCCAGGTTGTGCATGGACCTTTATTTTGGGGGAGATCGGGGCGGGTTTGGAGCCTCCTTGTTGGGTCTGCGGGGAAGGAGGGCAGGTCTGAACCTGGAACTGGGAGGGTTTGGAGCAGAATTCCATGGATCATCACGTGGATCAGGCGCTGTCTCCCTGCCTGACAGCCCCTCGCCTGGAAAGCAGGCCCTGGCACATTGGGGAGAGGCGGTGGGTGACTCAGAGCTCCAATCAATGGTAATTAATTCAATGATAACAAATGAGAGGGAGAGAGAGAGAGGAGGAAAAAAAACACTGCGGGATTAATGCACCAGCCTTGGCTTTGGGACATCTGGCTTGGGGATGGCTTGGGAAGTTTTGGGCAGGAGCAGCTTTCTGGAAGGGAAAGGCTGCAGTGGGAATGACATTTTTTACCGAGTTCTTCATTTTCACCCTCAAAATCCCCCCCTGCCTCCACGTCTGCTTCCTCCTAGAGAATCATTTCCCAAGTCTCCATCTCTGGCTCCATTCTGAGGCTTTGTTAAACCATTTTCTCCCGGTTCATTGATGAAACAGCAGCATTTTGTCCCTGTGGAAAAGGCTATTTTTCTTTTTTTATTTTTTTTTGCCTTGTTGGTTTGTTTGCTCTCTCTCCATCCCCCAAAGTCGGGGTGCCCTGGAAGCTCAGTGTCCCTCTGCCTCCCCTGTTTCTCCCTGAATGGCTGATGGAACACGATGTCTCACGTGTTTAATATTTGTGTCTTTTAATTGCAGACTCCTGCCAGGACGCCCTCGCTGCCAGTTATGCCCAGGGTGAGGTGGTCACCTTCTCCTGAGCCCCTGCTGGATCCAGGCAGTGCCCTGGTGAGGGACACCCTCCCTGAGGGAATACCCTTCCCAAGGGATGCCCTTCCCAAGGGATGCTCTTCCCAAGGGATGCTCTTCCCTAGGGAGATGGTCTCCCCAAAGCTGAGGGAAGCTCTTCCCAAGGGACATGCTCCCCCCTCCAAAGCCCAGGGTTGCTTCCCCCCAAACCTGGGACGTGCATTCCCCCAGGGCTGCTCTCCCTAAACCCCAGGGATGCTCTCCCAGGGCTGAGGGGATGCTTTTCCCAGTGGACACGCTCTTCCCAAGGCCAAGGGATGCTTTCCTTCCCCAGGGCTCCCAGCTCCATTCCTGGGGGGAACCCAGAGGTGCCACAGGGCAGGGGGGCCAGCAGGGACATTTTGGGGGGTGTCCCCACTCCCTTTCCTGCTGCCAGCCCTGCCACGGCCACAGAGCACCCCCTGCCCTCACCCACGCTTTGGGATGCACCTTGTCCCTCTGGATCCCCTCCAGCTGCTCCCTGGGACGCCTCCCCCCTGTGCTCTGACCCCCCCTCATCATCCCACCGGCACTGGAGACCCCCCTCTGGGGTGCCAAAGGCTCCATCCTGGGTGTCACGGGCTGTGGGGGGCCCGGGGATGGCAGATCCCACAGGGGTGGCAGATCCCACGGGGATGGGAGATCCCACGGGGATGGGAGATCCCACGGGGGTGGCAGATCCCACAGGGATGGCAGAACAGGAGAGTGGTTGGTTTGGGCTGCAGGGAGGGGGCTGGGGAGGGAGAGGTGGCCGAGGAGGGGGAATCCTGGCTGGCCTGGCAGGCTCGGGGTGTGCCCAGCGCCCTTCCACGTGTGTCTGTGACCAAGGCAATACTCCCATCTCCCTCTGTCCTGCCCGCATGCCCGGCCCACCCACCTGTACCAGAGCTCCAATAAACACCCCCACGAGCTGAGGCAGCTCCAGGACCCTCCTGACTCGCTGTTTTCCTTGCTGGCATCTCCCTGAACCCCCCACGAAGCCCCGTCCCGACCCCCGGGGTGTCCCCCTGGCTGCAGGGACGGGGATTTCAGCAGTGGAGCACCTCGTGGGAGGGGACTCTGCCCCTCCTGGAGATCCCACCTGCAGCACTCACTGAGGTTTGGTGCTCCCAGCTGAAGGAGGACGTGGAAGTTGATAAGGGAATGGAGCAGCTCCCCTGTGGAGACAGGCTGGGACAGCTGGGGGTGTTCAGCCTGGAGAGAAGATTGTGTGGAGACCTCACAGCACCTTCCCAGCACCTGGAGGGGCTCCAGGGAAGCTGGAGAGGGACAGTTCATCCTGAACTGGAGAGACAGGACAAGGGGGAATGGATTCAAATGCAAAGAGGGAAAAGTCAGGTTAGATATTGGGAAGGAATCCTTCCCTGTGAGGGTAGGCAGGCCCTGGCACAGCTTGCCCAGAGAAGCTGTGGCTGCCCCATCCCTGGAAGTGTCCAAGGCCAGGTTGGACGGGGCTTGGAGCAACCTGGGCTGGTGGAAGGTGTCCCTGCCCGTGGCAGGGGGTGGGAGCTGGATGAGCTTTGAGGTTCCTTCGAACCCAACCCAGTCTGGGATTCCCTGTTGTGGCTGAGCTCTTTGCTCTCTCCCCCACCTTGGGGCAGAGCCCACGGAAAGCCCACGGCAGAACAACAGTCTCCAACATCCACGTGGAATCCCTTTGCTGGAGGAAAGGCCCTGCAGAGCTGCCACATCCACTGGCTCTGCCTGTTCTCAGCAGCCAAGATGAAACAACATCATCATGGCCCAGCAGTGCCATCCTTAGGCTTCAGAGTGAACACTGGGTGGAGGTGCAGGGGCTGTTCCTCCCTGGGCAGCCTTGAGCTCACTCAGGAGCCCACGGTCAATATTCCACACCTGAGCTCACTCAGGAGCCCACGGTCAATATTCCACACCTGAGCTCAATCAGGAGCCCACGGTCAATATTCCACACCCTGAGCTCACCCAGGAGCCCACGGTCAATATTCCACACCCTTTTGGGGCTGCACCCCCCCCCCCCCAGGCACAGTGTGAGCCCTCAGAGACCCACTGAGACTTCCCAGTGCTCCAAATCACTTCTACCATGAACTGGGGGGGGGGCTCAGCTGACACCTGACCTGGAGATCTTTTGGGGCTCTACCTGTTGACAGCCCTCCCCAAGGTCCTGTGTTTGGGAGCAGCAGCACAGGCTGGCCAGGCTGGGAAGGGCCAAACCAGGCTGGGAGCTGAAAATCTGCCACGAAACCGAAGAGAAAACGTTCCCCAAATGTGAGCAGACCGTGGCCAGGGGCCAAGGAGCAGCTCCAGGGAGAGGCTGCAGAGCCCTGGGGAGAGCCCTGAGGTGCTGTGGGTGGTTTAGGGCAAAGCTGGCTGGAGATGTCCCCTGCATGTCCCTCAGCAGCAGGACAAGGTCCCTGCTCCCTCCTGGGCAAAGCCTCTTCCCATCCCCACTCTGCACCAAACTCCTGCCTGTTCCCGCTGACCCCCGGGGCAAAAAATGGGGTCAAATGAGGAACAAATTGGTGGCTCAAGGGTTGGGATTGTCCTCAGGGATTCCCCAGCTCTCCTGGGGGCCTCTCTCCTTCCTCTTTCCACTTTGGGAGAGGGGAGAGTCCCTTCTTTCTGAAGCTGCTTGAAGGTGGGTGTGACCCATCAGCAGGGAAAGGTCCTTCACCCCAGGACCCCGTGGGGGTGTTGGAGCGTGGCAGGGGATGAAGCCCCATCCCAAATCCCCATCCCAAGCTGCTATCCCAAACTCCCATCCCAAACCCCCACCTGGGGGCTGGGCTTTCCTGGCTTCTTGCTCTGGGTGCTCCATCAGCTGGGCTGAGCAGGGCTGGGCTGTGCTGGGGGAGGTCACGACTGTCCTGGATTCCCAGCAGAGCACGGAGCTGTGGGAAGGTTGTGGAGGGCGCAGGGATGGAGATGGGAAAGGCCAGACTCCAGCTGGGGGCTAAAAACCCTCCCGGGGGCAGCACCAGGATGGGGAGTGGAGGAGCAACCCACAGAAATCCCGCAGGAGAGCAGATGATCCTCTCCGGTGGGTGATTCCCGGCCCGGCTCCGGCGGCCCCCAGAGGCTGGCAGGGATTTCCTCGGTGCCGCCGCTTTGTTTGGAGCCGCAAGACTTGGATTCCGGCGTTCCTGGCACGGCTCTCCCCTCCTGGCCCCGTCGTTCCTTGGCTCTGCCTCCCTCCAGGTACAAACCCAGCCAAGCGGGAGAAGCGAGACAGGGGATGAGGACAGAGCTTGGCACGCCCCCGACTCCGCTCCCTTTCTTCTCCCAAATAAAAACCCTGTCATCCCACAGCTTTTTTTTTCTTCTTTTCCTTTAGGACAGACACGTGGAGCACCTGGGGACACGTGGCAGGGAGGGGACAAAGGGCAGAAAGACCCCCGGGGTAGGGAAGGGGGGGGACGGTGACGGCATCCCTGGCTCGGGAATGGGATCGGTCACCAGCTGCACCCTGGGGGAATTTTAATCACCAAAAGGCAGGGCTGGCAGTAAAAATGAAGGCCAAGGGATGAGAGCAGGGGGTTTTTTAATCTGGGAAAAGTGGCTCCTGGGAGGCACCAGCACGTGTATGGGCAGTGGCTCCCAGGGAGCTGCTTCCAGGATGGGGGTAAGTGGCACAGGGCTGGGTTTGGGCTGGGAGAGGGGGTTCCCACCCTTTGGGGTGTCACTGTAGGGGCAGGTGCTGGGGGAAGGGATGGAGGGTTTCTCCACAGCTGGTTCGTGCCTCAGTTTCTCCTTTCCTGGGTGGAGATGGTGGATCACCACCCCCTTCAGGCAGGCAGGTTTGGTGGGCGGGAGGATAAAAGGAGGATAAAAAGAGGGGGCGGGTGAAGGCACTGAGGGCTGTGGGATGAGCCAGCTCTGGGCTAGGATGGGTTTGCAGAGCTTCAGGAGAGGCCAAAGCACAGGGACCACCTCACACCCCTCTGGGTGCAGGTGAGTCCAGGGATGCCTCAGGCACATTCCCTGCCTTCCCAGCCTGGCTTGGCCTCACGCCACACTCCTCTCCAGCCAGAATCCCCCCTGTCCTGCTGTGGGATCAGCCCAGGGCACGGGGGGTTTGGGGGCCAAGGCCTGCTGAGCTTCCTGTCCCACCAACACCCCAAGTTCTTCTCCTCAGAATTCCTGCAGGACCTGCCCAAACATTGTGCTGGCCCAGCTGGGTGCTGGCAGCACTTAGGGGTGTTTGGGGAGATGCTCATGGTGGGACTGTGGGAATTCACCACCCCTGGAAATCTGGGGGGGGTTTGGGGCATATTGATGCCTGGGGCACACTGAGCTCCCCATCCCACACTATTCCCACCATCCCAGTTTCTCCCAGGACATCTCCCCACTTCAGAGCAACTGGAACCAGCTGCTGCTGCTGCTGGGGGGGACTGGGAAAGAGGGATTTGGGATTTCTCCCAAGGGTTGGTTCAGTGCCCAGTGAGCTCCCAGCACCCGGAATGGCTCTGCCTGGAAACCTCTGCCAGGGGCTGGGATGGATGAATCCCCCCCAACCCCCAATCCCAGGGAAATGGAGATTGGAATGTCCCCCCTTGAAGGGAAAATTTACAGCCCCTGAGCTCTCAGTGGCCCCACAGCCCCTCCCCAGCCCTCAGTTCAACACTCCTGGCGTGGAGGGGCCGTTGGACGCTCCCAGTTCCCAACTCCTTTAAGGTGATGAAATCCCATCAATAACCCGAGCCCAGAATGGTGATTTTTTTTTTTTTTTTTTTTTTAATGGTCCAGGAATGGATGAGCCTTGCAGCCCATTTTTGGCTGAGCCCTGCAGGGATTTATTTTGCTGCTCTGCCTATCCAGAGCCAAGGGCCTTAAATCCCACTGCTGCTGGAGGAAGCTCTGAGAACCCACCAAAAAATCACCTAAACTGTTCTTTTCCTCCTCCATCCCCTACTTGGCAGTGTTTTGAGATGTGTTGAGAAAGGCAGGCGGGAAGGGGAGAGGCTTAGGAATGGTCCTGGAGTGCTGGGAATGGCCGAGTCCTGAAATGGTTTTACTGGGAAACCGTTTTTTCCCACTTCGGGCAGGACAAGGAGGAATTTTCCACTGCAAAACGCCCGTTTATCACCCACCCTAAATCCTCTGACTGCAGCCTGGGGATGGCATCTCTCCTGCTCCTCCAGATCCCGGGAGAAACGAAGGTTTCAAGCAGCATCCCAGGACTGGGGCTGTTCCCCCGCAGCTGGGAGGAAAACAAACGTGTAAATGCAGAGTTTCCCCGAGAAAAATCAATCCCAGCTGCGGGAGCCTCCACAAACCCACTTGGATGTGGGGTCACGTCCTTGCCGCGGGTTTTTAATCAGGAGGCAGCAGTAATTAGGGGCAGGGGAGTTACTTGGGTGGGGTGTCGCAGGTTGAAATGCTGTGGGGGTTGAAGGGCAGCGCCCGATCCCTGCTCCCAGCTGGGATTCACTCCCAACCTGCAGACAGGTCTTGCTCGAGCAGGATGGAGCTTCATTTTCCCCACCCGGGTGTTCCCTCCCCGGGCACGCTGCTCTGCCGGGAGAAAGAAAAAAAAAAAAAAAAACACAAAAAAGGCAAATAATCCGCGAGGTGTTTGTGAATTCGGCAAAAAGCGGCTCGGCGAGTCAGCTGAGGACAGTCCCGGCTAATTGGGAGAGCGGAGCGGGGTTTGATCCGCCCGTGACGGCCCCGGCAGGGCTGGGCTGGGCTGGGCTGACCCAGGAGCGCAGCGAGGGGCTGGCACTGCCAGCAGCCCCCGGGGCCAGCTCGCTGGAGCTGGGCATCCTTCCTGCAGCCAGGAGCAGGCAGGGAAGTGGGGAAAGCGCCGTGCCAGCTCCGCGGCTCGCCAGAACCACCCCCCTCCCCTCCCCAGATTGTCCCCAACCCCTCGCTGGGGACAGTTGGCTCCTTCCCCCAACCCCCACGTCGCGGTGCCACCGGTTGAGCTTGGCACAAGCTCGGGCACCGGGGGAAAAAAAAAAAAAAAACCAAACAACTTTGTTTTCCCGCTTTTCCGCCTGGAAAAGGGCACCTTGGAGAAGGTGGAAGGAAGCCCCGAGGACCTTCCCGTTGCTCGTTCGCCACCCCCGGAGCAGGGACGTGCTTTTCCCCCACCGAGATGGTGCTCCACGAAAGCTGAGACCCCACCGGTGCCTCCCCCATCCC